>NW_021703780.1:89126692-89239432 GCF_005190385.1 Monodon monoceros | reverse complement strand
CTACTGAAAAAACGTCTCCCCCTTCTCTGGCTAATGTCACCCTTCCCAGTGGTCTCTTCAAGGTCACAGGGCATTTTGAGATTCAGATCTCCAAGCAGAGCTGGGAAATTCGGGAATTATGGATTAAAGAACTCAACCAAAATAAAAATAGGAATAAAACTTTCATTCATTTATCTACCTAAGCGGGTCATTGAACAGGTAGTTGAGTATGTTCTACATAGCAGGGTCTCTGCTGGGTGCTAAAGGAGAGAGCAAAAAGAGCAGGATATAGTTACTGCCTTCAAGAACTGCACAAGCAGATGAGGGAGAGACATACAAACAATGTGGGTAAACCTGACTTCTGTGCAAAGCCTTAAATTGATATTTGGGACATCCCTGAGCGTGAAGAGAGGAGGATGTGGTGGAGAGGGATGGGTTTTGGAAGCTCCACTCAAATACACTGCCTGGAAAATACCAGGAAAAGAGTGCTAGCTTTAAGATGAACAGGATCAAGAGACAGAGGTTATATGTTAGAATCATACAAAAATAAATGCAAACAAAAATTACTCTATTATTATTATAATTATTCATGAAGAATCTAGCCACAATTGCCAAGTCCTTATTTGAGCTTATATTTGAAACCCTATGATTATTTTTTAGAGATAATCCAAAAAAAGTAAGGAGAACTATAAAACCTAAGAATAAACATCCTGAATCGGGCTCCCTGACTTCAGACTATACTACACAGCTACAGTAATCAAGACAGTGTGGTACTGGCACAAAAACAGAAATATAGATCAATGGAACTGGATAGAAAGCCCAGAGACAAACCCACACACATATGGTCACCTTATCTTTGATAAAGGAGGCAAGAATATACAATGGAGAAAAGACAGCCTGTTCAATCAGTGGTGCTGGGAAAACTGCACAGCCGCATGTAAAAGAATGAAATTAGAACACTCGTTAACAACATACACAAAAAAACCCCTCAAAATGGATTAAAGACCTAAATGTAAGTCCAGACACTATACAACTCTTAGAGGAAAACATAGGCAGAACACTCCATGACATAAATCACAGCAAGATCCTTTTTGACCCCCCTCCTAGAGAAATGGAAATTAAAAACAAAAATAAACAAATGGGACCTAATGAAACTTCAAAGCTTTCACACAGCAAAGGAAACCATAAACAAGACGAAAAGACAGCCTTTAGAATGGGAGAAAATACGTGCAAATGAAGCAATGGACAAAGGATTAATCTCCAAAATTTAGAAGCAGCTCATGCAGCTCAATATCAAAAACACAAACAATTCAATTTAAAAATAGGCAGAAGACCTAGACATTTCTCCAAAGAAGACATACAGACTGCCAACAAACAAATGAAAGGGTGTTCAACATCGCTAATCATTAGAGAAATGCAAATCAAAACTACAATGAGGTATCACCTCACACCAGTTGGAATGGCCATTATCAAAAAATCTACAAACAATAAATGCTGGAGAGGGTGTGGAGAAAAGGGAATCCTCTTGCACTGTTGTTGGGAATGTAAATTGATATAGCCACTGTGGAGAACAGTATGGAGGTTTGTTAAAAAACTAAAAATAGAACTACCATATGACCCAGCAATCCCACTACTGGGCATATACCCTGCGAAAACCATAATACAAAAAGAGTCATGTATCACAATGTTCACCGCAGCTCTATTTACAACAGCAGGACATGGAAGCAACCTAAGTGTCCATCGACAGATGAATGGATAAAGAAGATGTGGCACATATATACAATGGAATATTACTCAAGGAAGCTGTCACCAAGCCCACAACATACAGTGGGCTCCAGGGCCCTGATGAAGGAGGATTAACCAAGTTATGATCATTCTGCCTGTCCCATCCCATTGTTTTAAGAGAGTTGATGTCTGATCCTCTGACCTCTGAGCCGGGGAATCTGGCATACCATTATCCTTTAGGATTATCGGATGGAAATACAAGTAACCTTAAGTGGACAGTCAATTATTCTCAAGGTGTCAAGCCAATCAGATTTTTTAACGTAGGGAGAGGATGAAAACGGGTGTAACTTTCAAGGCACAAGGCAGAGAAAACTGTAATTACCTAGATGTAAACTTGCTCTTGTCAAAGGCAACAAATGCAGCACCAACTAGCAACATGTATAACTCTGATATTAGAAAAGCAAAGCAAAATAAACTAGCAAAAATCTGTTTATAACAGACTCACTGAAAAAGAGCAACAGGGCTGTAGGGCCATTAAGCCATTTGTCTGTCCATGCATCCAGCCACCCATCCAATATTTACTAAGTGCTAGCCTTCAGGGCTGAAAAGGTAACTGCAGATCCCATGCTTATATGGCTGGCATGGTCTAACAACAGATGAGATATGATGTAAAATCCCACTGAACGTAAAAAACAAAAGATGAACTTACGTCAGACAACAAGGCCTAAGTGATCTGTTCCCTGTCAGCCTCTACGGTCTCCATTTCTACCGCTTTCCCTCATTTATCAAACCCAGTGTCACTGACCTTCTTTCTCTTCCTCCAGGATAATAGCCGAGTCCCCTTTAGGGTTCCCCTTTTGACTGGAGAACTCTTCCCAATGACCTTCACAGGATGGGCAGCTCCTTATCATTCAGTTCTTGGCTTGGCCTCATCTGCTCAGAGAGGCCTTTCCTAACCAGAGAGCTTAATATTGCCATGACCTCTCCTCCCAGGTTATGCTCCATTTTTATCCTGCTTCATTTTATCTTCATTTTTCATTACCGAACATTATAATACATGTTGCTTAAGTTTGTGCCTTTCTTGCTAGAACATAAGTTTCACGAGGCAGTGGTTTTTATCCATTTTACTCACAGAGTATATTCACTTAATGGTATGCGATACAACATAGTCATTAGAAAAATACTTGATGGAAGAAAATAGTACACAAATATATATATATATATATATATATATATATATATATATATAATTACAAGACCATGAAGGAAAGATAAATCGCTCTACTGAGGTATAAAATAAGGTTATTAGAGCTCGCCTGGAAGAGACTAAAAAGAGGTTTCTGAGGAAATGCTGTTCAAATTTAATCACACATGTTTGTCAGATAAATTATGTAAATCAATTTGGTCCTTCATTGCCTAAAACCTAGAAGGAAATAAGATAAACTACAAATGAATCAACTGATACATAAATTAAACTGGTTAGTGAAATTAAAACTGACTGCTTAACTAAATGAAGAGAAAAACAACAACAACAACATGGAAACACACCCCAGGGTCACTGCTTTTTGTCCCTTCTACAGATGACAAGGCTGGTCTCTAAGCAGAGGACAGGTCTTCCAAACAGGTCAGAGACCCAGCTTCGGTGAGTTGATTAGGTAAACACATAAATGCATATTTAAAATTGAGCTCAGTGATATACGTCCAAAATTCCTTTGAAATGACCTCCAAATGATAGAAATACTCTCTCTTACTGAACTATTGTGATTTTTAAAAATAAATTTATTTATTTTATTTACTTATTTTTGGCTGTGTTGGGTCTTCGTTGCTGCATGCAGGCTTTCTCTAGTTGCAGTGATTTGGGGCTACTCTTTGTTGTGGTGCGCGGGCTTCTCATTGCCATGGCTTCTCTTGTTGCAGAGCATGGGCTCTAGGCATGCAGGCTTCAGTAGTTGTGGCTCGTGAGCTCAGTAGTTGTGGCTGGTGGGCTCCAGAGCGCAGGCTCAGTAGTTGTGGCACACAGGCTTAGTTGCTCGGCGGCATGTGGGATCTTCCTGGACCAGGGCTCAAACCCATGTCCCCTGCATTGGCAGGAGGGTTCTTAACCACTGCACCACCAGGGAAGCCCCAGAACTACTGTGATTTTTGATGATTTGTCTTCATTGCTATAGAAGTCCAATATGAGTTTTAAAAAAGGCTGCAGACCCTTAAAAACTAATGCTGAGATGCTACTAGAAGGGCAGTCACCCTAGTGGTTTAATGAGAGAGAAGAACCACTGAAAGAGGAAAGGATGAGCGGGTGTGAGAAAAGAAGGGAAGGAAACTCAGTTGTCCTTCAAGAAACTCGAAGCCCTTCCTGACAAATGAGTCCATACCATTCATTTCTGCATCATTTCCTACTTGGTGCTGCATAGGTCACCAGGAACCAGAAAGGAACCAACTTATCCACTATGCTGAAGAGACACTTCTATCAAAAGAAACTCTTCCCTGAAATGTCTTCGTTTAAAACCATTCCTCTCTTAGAGAATTCTCTTAAGTAAATTATTTTTCCAAAAGTAAGCTCCTACTATCGTATAAATTACTTTTCCTAAGTATTTTATTAAAAAGAGTCAAAAGCGTTTCCTCCCCGCTAGGATATATTTCTTCAAAGTGTAGAAATCTAGTTGGGAATTAAACTTGGAAAAAAAGAAACAGGGGCACCCCCCTTAACCATTTCAAAATTTGTAATTTAAGAATCGTATCAGTCACACTATGATGGTTAACTTTAGGTATCAGTTTGACTGGGATAAGGCATGCCCAGAGAACTGTTAAAACATTATTTCTGGGTGTGTCTGTGAGGGTGTTTGTGGAAGAGGTTAACATGTGAATTGGTAGACTGAGTAAAGAAAATCGCCCTCACCATTGTGGGTGAGCTTCATCCATCCCATCAAGGGCCTGGATAAAACAAAAAGGCAGAACAAGGAGGAATTCACCCCTTTTGGTTCCTGCCTGCCTTCCTGCTTGAGTGGGGTCATTTCATCTCATCTCCTCCAGCCCTTGGACTGTGATTTAAACCATCAGCTGCTCTGGTCCTCAGGCCTTCCAACTTGAATTGAATCACACCACTGGCTTTGCTGGGTCTCCAGTTTCCAGAGAGCAGCATGTGGGACTTCTCAGACTTCAAAATCAATATCTCTCTCTTTCTGTATGTGTGTGTGTATATGTATGTTTATGTATGTATGTATGTGTGTGTGTGTATATTTATTTATATTTCCTACAGGCTCTGTTTCTCCTAATACACACACCTAGAAATAAGCTTCTGAATCTTATCTATCACCAAAGTAGGAGTAGTGGATAAATCACTATTTAAATAGCACTATTTAAACTACCCAATTAGTTTAAGGTCCATGTAATAGAATAAAACTAACCAAGCTGGATATTACCAAGGTCTTAAATTATACTGCATTTCCTTTTTGGCTTAATTCACAAAGCTTCTAAGATAAACTACCTAGATACGTTGGGGGCAGGTCAATCACAAGTTTATGGTAATTCAATATTTAAGAGATATGAGATAAAAGAAATAATTAGAGAAAACAAACAAAAAAAAGTGTTGGAATTCTGCTTCTGTTCAAAAAATGTCTTGAAATTCAGCAAGATGCTTTGTAGATAGTAAGATAATCCTCAATATTAGCTAAGACCTGGGTTTCCTTCATCTTATACTTAGAAACAATCCATGTTATCTCTTGGGTTATATCTGCTTAAATCTTTATGGTCCGTAAGCTACTATTTTTTTTTTTGTATAGGGTTTTGCAGTTCCAGATGATTGTAGAAAGGCAACAATGTGATGAATTCCATTCTGCAAATTGAGTTAGATTTAACAAAAGTATAACAAAGACAGAAGGCAAAAATAATGATAATAATAATAATCAAAAAATGACACAGGAACTTTACACTTTCACAAGATTGCAGAAAGATCTGACTTAAATATATACTCAATTTTTATCTTGTAAAACTTACTCCATCATGTAATTTCCTTGTACATAGATTTTTCTTTTCATGCATAGGCAAATTACCTAATATTTCTTTAGAAGGCATATTAAGTGCTAGTACATAGCACATTAGTCATTGGAAAGAGGAAGCAAGCTAGAGATGAGAAGGGAAAGTACTGTACTGGTAAGAGCCAGTTCTACATAAAGGTTAATCAGAAATGCAAATGAGGCCTTAGGTAAACACATAAATGCATATTTGATGCAGTTGATGACAACTTCTCAATGGCTCTCCTGTGCCCTGCTGCTATCCCGTGCTGCCAGGGCCCCTGCACAAAATATAATGCGGAAGCTCTGGAGATAAGCCTTCCCAACTCCTTTCCTATAGGCAATTACTAGCAATTAGTCATGCTGCAGAGCTAAATAACTCTCCCTCTGCACCTGCAAAAACGATGTTTGAATGCCACAGCTGAATCCACTGCAGGACTCAAAATTAAATTTAAACTGAAAATCTAGCCTAATACTTTATTACCTGCTACTCTCAGGACTAGGATATGAGGAAGAAGAGGCCTCCAAAGGTAATATTTTATCTTCAGTTTGTTAGACTACTTCCCCAGGAATAAGAGTGTCTTTTATGGACAGATAATATACAGAAATATAGTTGTATTTCTCTTGGGCCCTATTGTAAGCAACATTAATTCAATCAGATCACACAGATTTGGGAGGCTTAAATAAGACACCTTTCCTTCCTTGAAAATGTTACTTTTGAATCACATATATTAATACGTGCTTATTAATGGATATCATATTCTACTCATCTCAATAAAGGGCTTCTTGGGGGCCTCCCTTGAATTTATTCAAAGGCCTCACTTATTTACTTATTAAGTTATTGAATGTAAAATATAGCAACTAATTTTGATCTCAATAGTAATATTTTATAAATGAATTGAAGACCATACAAGTGAATGGTGCCTGGAATACACAGTAGACACTCTGTATCATTAGGTACCAGTTCCAATCCTGAATCGATCTTTAATCAGGTACAGGGTTTTGAACTAGTTATCACTTAACTGTCTTCTATACCTGTTGAGTGGAAAAATGAATTAAAAGAAAAGATTTCACAATGTTTGGCTTTGTAACACACAGACATCCAATTATTCAAAGACACACACTCTATTCTCAAATACACATATACAAACATCAATTGGTCCCTTTAGCATAACTGGCTCTGACTTACTTGGACATGTTAAAAGTGAACTCAGGAGCTGCCGTTCTTGAGAACTATGGGTGATTCACAAATGATCTGCTTACAATATTTATCAAACTTGTATCTAATTAAACAATGGCACACAAAAACATAAAATTTCATGCACTGGAATTTCAAGATATACAAGGCATTTTCAAGTACCATTAGTTACTGGATCTGAGGTCTGTGTGACTTAATTCTTCAGCAAGTACATTTGCCAACAGGAAACTGAAAAATGAGCTGGACAATCAACAAATATGACAATGCCAAGCATGTCTCTGCAAATATAATATTATGGTAAGAAAAGAAAACTGCTTTTCTGGGTTAGAAAAGTTCTGTGCACTCCTCTTAGCTTTGGTTTATTAATCTCATTTATTTATTGCTAGAGGCTTTTGCTAATGCTAGTTTTGCCACTACTAAAAGGCTAAAACTTAGAAAAAAAATACTTCTAAATTATTTTTTTCAAAAGGAACCACTTTTAAAATAGTCAGATTGTTGTGCTAAAGAGCAGGTGAACCTGAGGGTCTCAGTGCCTGCCTCAGAGTTGAGTGCATGAGGCACTGGCAATGGAGCATCACAACCAGGCCCCCTGAGATGTACAATGCTTCTGTATGTGTCCGTTTTATTGTTCTTCTCTTCTGCATAATCCCATCCACTCCTCATTAGCTCTCCGATTCAAACTTGTCATCTTCCTCCATTTTAGAATGTCACACACACATACACACACACACACACACACACTGTCCAAAACTTTCAAGAAAGTCAGATGACTACAATTCAAGTTAAGGCAGCACCTATCTCCTCCAAAGTTCTTCCTATGATGCTTAACGTTTATAATCTCTCACATGAGAAAATTTAAGTGAGAATAGCACCCCAATTTTTTTAAATCATTTCATTATAATTCTAAGTAATGAACAGAGAAAATCAGAAACGTGCTGGTTTGCCATATTCAATAAAGCAGTGATTCTCAAGCTTCAGTGTGCATCAGGATGACCTGGAGTGTCTGTTAAAACAACTGGACTGGTCCCTTCCCCAGTTTCCCATTCAGTAAGTCTAGGGTGGGGTCTGGGGAGCGGCATTTCTCACAAGTTATCAGATGGTGAGGATGTTGCTGGTCTGCGGCTCACACTTGGAGAACCACTGCGCTGAAGTTCTAATGCTCTAATGCAGTAATTCTCTTGCTTTGTTTCAACTTCCCAGGAACAGGAGGCACTGCAAATTCCCACCCTACTGCCAGAGATTTTTTTAAGTAAGTCTTAACTTTCTGCAATTTTAACAAACATCTCAGGTAACTCTAGGGATGGTGGTCTAGGAATAGAGAGATCAGTGCCACAGTCTACTCTGGACTGTTGTGGTTTATACTTGCTGTCTCAGTGTCCCATCTAGGCAGCCCCATCTACTTTCTCTCTAAAAAGTGGAATTGAAGATTCAGTATATGCTTATCTTATCTGTGAACCATAACTTGAGAAACACTGATGCAGAGGTACACCAAATCAGTAAATCGCCAGTCTTCACACCCATTTTAAGACCCTCTTGCCCACCCAGTGAGAACCGGAGCTGCAGCCCCATTCCTTAGTCTGCCATTCCTGCAACTACCATTGCGAAGCTCATGTGCCTGCCGTTACCTGCCGGTGCCGCAACTGCTCAGCCAGCCAGTGACCCGCTACTGTACTCTGAGCTAAGTGTTTCCTGAAATGTATGTTATTTACTGAACTGACACCCCACTTCCTGCCTTTTACTTCTTATTTTGGCCAATAATTTCAAACAGAAAGTGTGAATAAAGTTTGAACTGGCCACAAAAAATAAACAAGCAAAACTGAAAAATAAAAGAATATCTTGAAAATTTTACAGCTCAGAACACCTTTAAAGAACTGGTGAAATATATATAGGGTAAAGGTAAGCAGGCAGGTTAAGAAATTGTGGCAAAGCCTGACCTTGCAAAGGTCAATATAAACATAACCATAAAAAAGGAGCATTAATAAATGGAATATAAGGCAGGCAAAACCGACTCTGGTTGGAAGCACATAATCTCATAGGCTTTAAATATGTCACGAGTTCAAATTTTGATGCTGGGAATGGATCTCTTAATGCTTACAGACTAAAGACTGTAAAGATCTCATTGAATGCTGATTTGTTTAGGTCCCCCCAGTAGATTAAGCATGCCATTACCTCCAGACATTTACACTAACTCAACCCTAACCCACCCTATCGCCTCCTCCATTGCCAGTATATATTTCATGAATCTTCGAAGACAGAGGTGATTAAACTTCATGCTTCAAAGTTTCTCTAAGTGCATACTAGAAGCCACCTGCATCACAATCATTCAGGATTTCCATCTTTCAAAAGCAGTTTTAGACGGCAAGGCAGGATTTTAGAATCAGAATGTTTGGGAATGAGGCTGGATGTCTACATCTTAACCAATACAGAGGTGATACATATGCACATTAAATTTTTTAGAACTTCCTCTGTTAGGATTTTCTTTCTTCTTTTCTTTTATTGCTTTTATTTTATTTTATTACTATTTTCTAACATCTTTATTAGAGTATAATTGCTTTACAATGGTGTGTTAGTTTCTGCTTTATAACAAAGTGAATCAGTTATATATATATATACATATGTCTCCATATCTCTTCCCTCTTGCATTGCTTTTAAGTGGATGGGCCTCTGCAACAAAAGGGTATATGGGTTCAGAAATTTGGAGTGCGATTGTTGGCAATGATGTTTTACATTTTACAATATAAAGACCTTTACATAAAATATACATTTATGGCAGTGAAAAACTGTCATTCACCATGTTGTGAAGAAATAATTCAAGTAATTGAGTCTTTTAATAGACATTATTTTATCTTTCAGCAGTTTATTTTAAGAAACATTAATGGAGTAGGTTTCTTTTCTTCTAAAATGTTTAGCAGTTATTTATTTGTATCTAGTGTTTCTTACACTCAAGGGAGTTCCAAGACGAAGAAAACTATGAAATTGTCAATTAAACAGATTTAATTATCAGAGTCTCCCTTTTCCTCGCTAGAATTGTGACTGGGGAATGCACAACTCTTAAATATGTTTGGGCACTTTGCTAATTAACAGGTTCCATTCATATGACAATAGGTAGAAATTAGAGCAAAAGTTAAAGATGCATAAATATTTAACATCGTATGTCTCAAGCGATCTCCACATGAAGTAAACATTCTGTGTAACCCAATTTCAAGCTTCACATAGAACCACCTTCCTCCATTTAAGGTTTAAAGTTGGCGAATATTAATCTTAGCAACACTTTATTCTCCTATCTGATGAAAATGGAATTTAACATGAAGACCTGTAAACTCTAGGTCTACCATTTTATACTTCAAATAAATCAATCTTAAAAATCACTTAGCCAGGGCTTCCCTGGTGGCGCAGTGGTTGGGGGTCCGCCTGCCGGTGCGGGGGGCGCGGGTTCGTGCCCCGGTCCGGGGGAATACCACGTGCCACGGAGCGGCTGGGCCCGTGGGCCGTAGCCGCTGGGCCTGCGCGTCCGGAGCCTGTGCTCCGCGGCGGGAGGGGCCGCAGCGGTGCGAGGCCCGCGTACCGCAAAACAAACAAACAAACAAAATATCACTTAGCCAATTCCAAAGGGAAAGAAAGTATAGTTCTAAAGAACACTCTCAGGTTAACGAATACATTTCATTTACAAAATGCCAACTTATGGCCATATCTATTAACCAAATGGGAAAAATATATGAAGCTGCTTAAAATAAAATATATATAAGACATTAAACTACACAGCTGAGATTAAAAACTACAGTGAGAGTGTGTGTGTGAGACATATATCCAGCTAAGCCACAAGAGTTGAAAGCACTATAGTTAGCAGTTAGCAGTACCATCAAGCTCTGAGATCACAAAGGATTCCTTTGCAACACTCTGGGTCCAAATTCACAACACCAGAGGCCAATAGAAAGTGATTTTAGAAAAATTCAATAAGGTAATAAAAAGCTTGGAAAACACTTAAGAGTAAATACCAAAATGACACATTTCCCACTGCACAGAAATGCTGCTCACTGCCTCCTCTGATTAGAAAGGTCATCATACTTTAGGACTTTAAGCAGGTGTCCTCCCCTCCAGGTTGCCATCTGCAACCCCATCCATCACCCTTCCCATCTCATTTACCTATCCCTGTGAGAGCTCCCTGGAGCTCTCTACTTACACCACGGAGAGCACTTTGTACGGTATCTTCCTCTGTTCACTGTGAAAAATTACAAACTAAGGACCATATTTATTTTAAATCTGTGACTCCACAGCTGTGAACTGAGTTTCAGCCTGCCTCATAATAAGTATGCACCCAATGTCTGTTGAATGAATAATTGTTGAAATATTCAGCTGAAAACACTGGCCAAAGGATGAAGTAATAATTGGCTCCAGCTACAGCTCTCTCAGGCAATTCAATTCAATTCAAACTAATTTAATTCAACTTCATTCAACAGGCATTTAGGAAGGGTCTAGCCTTTGCCTGTAATAGAGATATGAATGGTTTTTGGACCTGCATTATCTCTTCAATTGCCTTAACACTTTACTTTGCCAATAAAGGCACAGTTTAGTTTTACAACCAGAAATTAATTACAAGGGGGTGGATATCATAGTAGTGCTCCAAGTTTTGTGGGAAGAAAACAAGAATAAATGGATATAAAATGCGTTCTCTAAAATTCTGTAGATATTGTACATAGCATATATTTATGTATAGCTCTTCTTAATAACCTACTAGTTTTTCTTAAGTGGTCTTGAATGAGAAACATCTGTTGCATGTAATGAATTATCTTTTCTCCTACACGTTTAGAAGAGTACTAGAACAGCAGTAGTACTCCTTGGGAGAAATGAGAAAACAGTCACTCGAATTATTTCCTCTGTTTTGTGGTTGTGTCTAACCCTGGTAAAGGCAGTCTGGCAGTGTCTCTATTACAGATTGCATGTAGATGTGCATCTATGTATAATTTTTCATAACTTACTTCAATGAATCGGTAATTAACTGATGGAATTAATGGTGTTTAGCGGTATACACAACCATGGGGATAATTCAGGAGATTTACTATTAAGCTCTTTGATTTGACTCGCTTAGATAATTGGCTCAATTCTCCATATCACACATCTTAAACAATCACTAGAATAGATTCCAGGGGAAATTAACTTAGAATAACTCCTTCCTTGAGATGGTTTAAGAGAGGGTCATTTTCCTTTGGCTCAGGATTTAAGAGACTCCACATAAAACGACTGCTTTCATGTTTCCAACTAATGAGATTCCATAGGTGTAAAGAGGGCTTTCTATCATGAGACGGAAGGTACAAACTAAAAGTACATAGGATGGTGCTTCAAATGAATTCAGAATGAACTTTGTGGAGAAAAATGACAGTAGGTCTTTGAGTCAATCACAAAATTGACTCAGAGGAAAAAGCCCTGTGTAATGACAGACCTCCACTACAAAGTGCATTCAACAAGAAAATGATTTGATTAGGTCATCTTTAGAGTTTCCGCCACATCTAAGATTCAATGATTGCAAGATAAAGAATTCCATTCTTAGAAATTACAAAACAGATACGATCTTTCACTGTCGCCAAAAGGGCTGTGCTTTCAGTACTTCCGGGCAGTATTTCCTCCCAGGTAATGCACACACCTGTGGCTGAGATCCTTGTTCAATTTCACCTTGTTTCAATCCCTGGAATACTCCAAATTCTTCCCTAGCTCAAGACTTTTACACATGCCTCTCCCTTCACTCCCCATAAGCGACTCTAACAATGAAGTCTCAGCTTAGCGCCACCTCTTCAGAAAGACTTTCCCTGAATATACCAAGTAGACCTTCTCTATTCCAGTAATTTCATTCACAACATCAATCTCTATTTGTGACTTATTATTAACTATTTGTTTGTTTCTTCCAGTAGAATTGCAGCTTACAGGGTAAGGACCGTATTTGCTCTCCCCAATATCCAGCATATGCAAGATGCTCCATATATATTTACTGGATGCAGGAATGCAAGAGCACATGGATGGAGAGAGGGAAAAAAAGGAATTCAGGCGACATTTGGGTATGGCCTGGGCAATGACAGATGTTCAGTTACACAAATAATGTCCAAAAATTGAGTTGAAGATCAATCGGACTAGGCCTCCTGAGTGCATCAGAAATGAACACATGAAGATGTACTAACTTCAATAAAATCTGGCTCATTGCTTGCGCAGTGAGACTTACTGACTGATTTTTCTGGATGGTTTGCCATTTGCAAAGCATTACAGATTAACTATAGTCAATCAGATAGACTGGATCATCTGGCCTATTTCTTAAGAAATACTCTATCCTGTACATTTTTATTCACCTTTTTAGTGTTTCCATTGTTTCGACTTCATAAACAACCTCCTTGCTTAGTTAGGCCTGATTCAGGCTTCAGATGTTGGTGCAAAAACTCCTTCCTCAGGAAACCATCCCTGACCATATAATTACAGACTTTTCTAACTCCCTGTACTTTTCCTACATAGTAATAAATGTGTATATTTATGTATTTCTTTGATCAATTTCTGTATCCCTGAGCTCAGGGCCAGTGTGTCTCTTTGTTCTCCACTGTATTCCCATTGGCAACAGTAGTAATTTGTACATAGAATGAGTACCATTAACATTTGTTGAATAGATTAATTGGATAATTATGACTCCACATACCTGTTTCATTTTCTTCTTTTAAAAAGCCAATTATAAACAATAACAGAAAATTAGGTTTCATGCATGACTTCTGTGGAATAATGTAAAGTAGAGCTGCATGTATCAAAATCCTCTTTTCAATGCTCCACATCCCATTCTTCTCCACAGAGGAAGAGAATTCTCTTTCAAAACTTATTCTTTGCATCTACATACATATATAAAGAGATGGACATGCTTTTTATTTATTAAACAAAGAGTATCCTCATCTGTGTATTATTCTACATGTTGCTTTTCTCATGGACCTGCATTTCCCTTCATACCAGCACATACTGATCGGCCTTATAATTTTAAAAGGTTTATACTATTCCACTGTAGGTGTGGACCATAGCTTTCAGGACTCTTCCCCTATTTATAGATACTTAGACTATTTATAATTCTTATGTATGACAAAGCTGCAATGAATATCCCTTAAAACATTTCATTATACACATATTTAATGTTATTGGATGACAGAGTCTTAGACCAAAAAAATGCCAGGAGAGTATTGTTTTTTTCTCCAAAGATGTACTACATTCTGGATAGAATGCTCTATTTATTTCACAAGATTTTTAAGTCTAAAAGGTAGATATGTGAGGCTCTTGGCATCATGATTTAATTCTAATTTTCATCAGCAACTTGGAGACCCCGCAAGTTGTTTAGATGAGTCTGTATTATAATTTGAACACATCTGTCTTTTTCAGCTACCTTGGACCCCAGGGGGATGGAAAAAAAGCTCAACCAAAAGAAACACGTAGGTTGAAATAACAACACATGTAGAGTAATGTGAATGTACTTAGCCCTTTCCAAAACCCGATTAGGATCATCTCCCAACACAACAATTATCAGTAAATCATTTCTAAATATAATGCACCTCTAGCTGAGGCAAACTAACTGAACATATTTTTTAAATTTGCACCCAATAATAATTGAAAAGCAAAATATCATTCATAAAAAATGGAGTATTCCAACTAAAGGACATAAACTATTCCCTTTATGAGACTTTTTGACAGGATACAAAAATCAAATGGTAAGAAAAACAATAAGTATTTTTCTCACTCTAATGTAGGATGATAAATCTGGTATCAATTGATCAGTGTACTCCACACAATTTATGAATGGTGAAACTACCCAGTAGGAAGTTTTATAATAGAAAGAATGTTTGAAAAAGAAGAAAGAAATGACTTTGGGTACAGATAAAGCTGCAAACCTTGAAACATCCATAGAGGAATCTAATGACTATCAAAGAAAGTGAAAATTCAATTTTAAGTAGACAAATACTGGGTTTATATCAGCAAAACCAGAATAAATTTTTAATTGACATATTTTCTCTTTTGTAGCAAAAATAAAGGTACATTTTAGTCATGTTTGTTTATTTATTTTTGGCAAAAAGCATTCCACAGAGGCAGTTTGCAGAAAACTAAAGTTTCTACCGAATCTTTCAGAAATGACTAACTTGTTCGCAGCATGAAGAAATGTGTCTGAATGAGCATGATCAATGTTCATTAAATGAACTAAACTGACAGGTACACAAAACGGCACTGCATGGTTGTGCATCTGAGCTTTCTGTAACGAATAAATGGAGCGTGTGATCCCAAAGGCAGCTGTACCAGCCATAACTTTGTATTTGATACTTGACTGCCCTTAGGAGTCTGTTTGTCAAAAATCGTCTATTTGGAAAAGAAAAATTAAAAAGTAAAGAAAGACAAAAGCTCGTGAGGCTTGCTAGAGGGCAGTTACACACAAGCTCCCCAGGAACACTACTTCTACGAGTCAGATTGTTCTGAGATGAATCAATTATTTATTTTATTGGTTTATTACTACTGGAGTTCATTCAAAGTTCATTTCACTAAAAATAATGGCACCACCTTACTTGCTAAAATCCGAAGTTGCTGTGGAAAAGACAGCAATGCTGCTTTTCCAGTTTGGCATGGAAATTCAGATTCAGAACCAGAAATCCAGGACAGGTGGCAGATAGGGATAAAAGAAATTTAGTTCCTGGACAACACGGCACTCATTAATTTGCAGGAAATCTCCTATCTCATGACCTGATGGTCCCTCCATGCCTACAAATGATAAAGCATCCCTTTGAAACCATGTCACTTTCAGACACTAGAATAAAACAGGATATTAATGGATCTCCCTTTACATCAAAAGATCTCCACACTGTGATGATGAGATAAAGCCACTCCTCTAAAATTGTGAATAATTTTGAGGATGTAGAGATGCTTATGAAATGCTAAAATAAATTCATGTATCCCATTTTAGACGAGAAGGACCAACAATCTATAGGGAAGAAGCTATCTGCAGTGGAAACCAGCTTGCAGAACAACAGCTTTAGATTATAAGGACTTGATGCAAATCTTTATCTTCCTGACCCTGGCTCTCGGGAATCAAAACAGAGCTCACTATTACAATACATTTAGAATTTGCCATTGAGAAGATGTCTTTGTTTTTTAGGGACAGTGAAGAACACAACATCTGTTTGGGGGTGAAAGAGGGAACCTTGGCCACTATCAAATTCAGACCTTCCATTCTATAAAAAGTTGCAGAATGAGCAGAACTAAAACCAAAGGGTCTAGATTAAGTTTGGAAAGGGAAGTGCTTGAATGGAACTGGGGTAGGAGCTCAGGAAAAAGGGTAGAAAAGTTCAGTGGGTAACACAACTTAGCCTAAAAATTTGACCTGCATTCCCCTCTTTTTTGTTCCCTTGGACAGCGTTCCGCATGTGCAATACCCCTCCCCAAGTCTGTGTAACTTTATCCACGGTGAGAGCCACCTGGTGACTGCTTTTTTATTCCACTGTCAGAGAACAGAAACAAAGCTGTTTTAACATATCAGTTAAAGAGGTCAGACTAGATAGTGGCTAGGAATACAAAATCAAGTAAGTACGCCAGTGTTCAGATGCCAAGTATTATAAATAACATCTAAAAGTCCAAATGCTCTTTTAGCCTCTTACTTGCTAGTGTGTTGTTAAGAAAATTATACAATCTCTCCGTGACTAAGGTTTCTCATTGGTAAAATGGGAACAACCATTCTCTCTCAAAAGATGGCCATGAATATAATGTTAGATAATGACTGTGAAGTGCTTAGCATTCTGCCTAACAAGGTAAGAGTCTCATACTCAGTAGTTATATTGTAAATGAGTTTGGTCTTGGCCCTATCTTTGATGTAGAAATGTTAGACTTCAGTGAGGACACACATCCTTCAACAAAACGCTGAGTGAGGATGTGAAAAGGGGCTTCAAGTACCAATTGCCTACTGCTGCCCATTATAGCGCGGTAAAAAAAGGAAATTAAGATCAACATATGAAACCCTCTTAAGGACACCCTGAAGCTCACTCCCTACTGCCTCTTGATAACAAGGCACTGATTATTATAGGATGTTGATTATTAGGGGGATGGGAGATGGCTGAACTGGGACTGGAATACGAAAAATGTAGCCTGAACTGAGAGCTGGTTCTATAAACCCTTCCAAGATGGCTTGCTCTTGCCAGCTGGGGGTGGGATGTGTCTTAGTCTGGGTTCTTCTAGAAGCTGACTTTGAAACAAGTATTAGAATAAAACTAGTTTATTCAGAAAGTGCAGGTAATGCTAGGAAGAAAGTGAGGAAATGTTACACAGGAGTAAAACCATCCAATAAATAATATTTTATCAAAGCAGCTAATACAGTGGTCAATCCTGCACAGAAACTCTGCAAAGTGGTGTAAAACACATCTTGCAGGTTATCCTGCCTGAGGGGCAGGGGAACGAGGGTACTTACACAGCACCGTTTGAGAGTCACTAGCGGAGGGCTACTTCCAGGGGATGTTAATTCTCAGCACTGAAAGCTCAGTTATACATATGGACAGTGCAATTTCCCACAGTTCCAAGAAGACAGACCTTAGGAAAAAGCTGTAGGTAATAGGGGTTGGAGGTCTTCAGGAACACAATTAAGGGTCTGAGGCATATAGGCAGGGTGCTGACAGCACTAGATACAGGAAGTCATAATACCTACTTATGCTATGTCCTGAAAACAGGTGGAATCAGGAACAGATTCCAGCAAATTTCCTAGGACTCTACATGCCAGAGTATCTTCCAGAAATCACGTGGCCCAGTGACCACAACTTCCAGCAGAATCAACACCTCAGAATTATTCAACCTGTAACTAAAAATTATAGACATGCAGGGCAGTGATTACAAACATTTAATGTTCTGAAAACATAAAGGAAATAACTATTTGAGCTGATGTGTGTGCTTATGTTTGTGTATATGTGTGAGAGAGAGGGGAATAGGTAGATCCCGGAAACCACTCATATTTGGATACACACAGTTACTCCTTTAAAGATTTGGCAAATGCATTTAATACAAGACGGCATTTGGTTATCTGTAAATTTCCTTAACGTATCCTCTGCTCCTCATGATCTTCTGCATGAGAACTTATTATGCTTGTTAGTAGAAGTTTTAACAATTGGTTCAAAATCACATTTTAGATTTATTCACACAATGTTATTTGTCATATAAGCGCTTTATCTTTTAGTTGCAGACTTTTCTGTTTACTATGTTATATTATGTCATCCACATTACATTTCACTAAAATGCCAGCATTTTTTCAATCATTGAGCTGGAAGGCACTTAAGGAGATCAGTTTATTGTGTCCCCTATATAGGAACAAATGAATGTTGGACATATCCTAAACACATGGTGGTCTCTAGAAATATCCCAACTACCACCCTAAACATTATAAAATCTTAATAAAGTTGAAAATCATAAGGTACAGAAAGCTGTATTAGAGTGAAATGTAGATGATAACCATTCAAGCTTTTCAGCCAATGGAAATTTGGGGTACATAATTCACATCAGAAGCTTATTTGTTACATGATTAATTACTTGCAATAGTGGAATATTCACTATTATTCAAAGCAGCTTATTTTTCTCCCATTGTTGGGAAGATCCAATTTGTAGAAATCCTTTTTAAAACTTGAACCATGTGGCCATTTACCTTCTACCTATTAATCCTAGTCCTGAATCCTGGAGCAAACTTAAATCTACTTTTATGACAAAATCTTAAAAAAAAAACGTTATCTCTTTGGGTTTCAGTGTCCTTGTCCTACAGTAAGATTCATTCTTCTTTCACCCTATGGATCTAAGACTTCTTTCATCTCCTGGGATCTTCTAAACTCTGTGATACAAACATCATGCACTTTAAATCATTCCTTTCCTTCACAATGCAAGCCAACACTGATTAAAAATGATATTGATTACTTTCCTCAATTCAATGTCCCAGACATCATTTTATGCATTATTTCTTCTTAATACAGTACATCCTGCCCTCTATATATCAGAAATGCTGAATGATTTCCTCTTCCTTAAACCCTAGATGTGCATTACAGAAGTGGAATCATTTTACTGATTCTTTATTTCAGCTTTATCAACAGTTATTAAATACACAAATGCAATTGACAAATTATAGCTTTATGCTGACAGTGGATCATGTTAAAAGGCATATAACAGGACAGTAAGGAAACATTTGCTACTGGGGGAAATTCTACTGTAGCTAATGGTTTAGTAGTCATTTTAGTACCTGGGCTATAAGCCGTTTTGTGTTGTGAATCGCTTGTCTTGGTTAGCATTTGTAAATGCCCTCTACATATTATTTTCAAGAGGTTGCTCTAATCTCATTTTATTAGTTTTTTTTACAATCACTCCCCAAGGGGCCTGTTGGTAAGTTAATAATATGAGGGATGAGAAAGGAGCAGCAGTTCACGGCCTTGCTCAAAACCCTAGAGCAGAGCATCAAACAGTGCAGTGCAAACTCAGTAGTTCTGAATTCAAAGCTGGACTGAGGTTACCATTTTTGAAACCAGCTCAAAATGTGGTTGCTCAAGTCCTTGGTTGGCTCATGATACAGTAGGTAGTAGGCTCAACTGAAGGAACTAGGTTTTACTCCTGAATTTGCCACCAACTGTCTGTTTGACTAAAAAGACCAATAACTCGTGGACTGAAACAGCTCTGACACTGCCCATACCCACCACTCCTGCCAGTGGGCTTCTTCTCATCCATCCACAAACTTACGTTTGCTTTAACACGGAAAACAGAAGATAAGAGGAGAAACAGAGTATGTTTTATGGAAACGAAATGCACCTCTGCCTGATGCAGGGCAGATAAATACCCCAAGGGAGTAGGCAACACAGCACAAACCTAGTAGGTAGCTGGAGCCATTATAACCTGTCTGCCAGCCCTCAGTGGAGAAAGGTAGTTATCAAACTATGAGGCTTCTGATAAGAGAAGCAAATCTGATGCAGGAGTAAGTCAGGATACCAGACAGCCCCTTGGATTTTTTATAACACAAGTTACACAGCCTTTTCAGAATGAACAGTGGTAACTGGAAACTCAAATGAGGAAGCATGATGGAGTTCACCAATATACAGTCCATGAAGGGAGCACACCAGCCCTACTATGGGCAGCCTCCTAACTTTGGTACCTCAGTATTCCCATCTGTAACACAAGATGGTTCAACTACCTACCAACTATCATTTAAGTACATTTTTGCACAAAGGTTATTTCACATATGCCACATAAGGCAGATATTCCTATTATCTCCGTTTTAAAGATGCAAAGTCTGAAGGCATAGCTAAATGAAGTAAATTTCCCCAAGGTCACAAAGGCAGTACATGGCAGAGTCTGACTATAAAGCGACATCATCTATAACGTCTGAAACTTAATGATCCTATTCTTTTTGGAGGATACATGTGGTCCATGATATGGAATGACCTTATGAGGGAATCAGATTCTAACTTACAGAAAAGTTCTCTTTCATTACATAAAATCATTATCTGCTAAATATATTTTAAATTTCTCTCTCCACTAGATTGTTCACTCTGTAAGGACAGGACACTGCAGCGAACCTAATAGTTATACAATAGCTGGTGACTGACTAAATAATTCTCACTACCAAAGCACCTTATATTTGAAATCCACCCAGTAGTTAAGAATATTACAGTAATATGAACACAGGTTATAACTTGGGTTGTTAAGCTTCCAGAGTTGGTAATGAAGGAGGAGAATGTGGTGAAATCCAGAGTTCTAATGAGACAGGGCCAACATTAATTAAAAACAATATTCAATGAAGAGGTGAAAATAAACAAGGCCAACAGCAACGACATATAAATGAAATATCAGAGTTTTAGGAAGTTTATGAATTTATTATGTTATTAATACAAGGATAAAAGAAAAAAAAACATGATGGAAAAAGGAAAAAGCAAAGGAATTTAGTGCAGCAGACCATTAAAGCAAAATGCTGGCGAGACAGAAAAATACAGCAAGCAAAACGTACCTCCCTTCTCACACTTACTATTGGACTAAAAATAATGTGGTATATTGAATCCATTTCTTCTTATAAAATGACCCATCACATTCCTGTCCTTGAAAATGTTATGACTTTATAAAAGCACCTAACAATTTCCCACACCTGGTTAAGCCCAATGAAACAGCATACTATTTCAAAGCTGATCCATAAACTGCAATTCTATAGAATTCATATAGATTACCGGGAGGCTCAGGCTATTACAGTTCTCTCATTCAGAGAGCGAAGGTTTGATGTGAGCAAAACATTATATAGGGCCTTCACAAGCCAACACAATCAATACCTTTACAAAATACACTTGCTGCTGCAATGGTCATTCATGCTGAGAAGGCTAAGGATAGAGGCTACATGACAGACAGTAAACTCTCTTAGGATGAAGGCATTTAACACTATGATGTTTGACTAGGTGGCACTCTTAAGTCAAAGAGGAATCAGAACACCTCATCCACAGGAAAAGTACTGGGGTGCTCTTGAATGAGTAACCAACGTAGAAAGTGATTAAACCTATACTTGCATTATACTTAATATATTAGAAGTAAAGATTCAGATGAAGAGGAAACTGCTTCCTGATTTTGAGATACTGGGAGAGTTTTCCAACAAAATTCCCTCAACATTTATCATTTTCCTCTTTGTTTTTCTTTTAATATATGTATAAATTATTGCTGGTTTTAAAACAGAATTGTTGAACTTACATTCCTAAGTCTACCTGACTTTTATAAAGTCATAACATTTTCAAGGACAGGAATGTGATGGGTCATTTTATAAGAGAGAAGAAATGGATTAAATATACCACATTATTTTTAGTCCAATAGTAAGTGTGAGAAGGGAGGTACGTTTTGCTTGCTGTATTTTTCTGTCTCACCAGCATTTTGCTTTAATGGTCTTTTTTTGTGCTATTTTTGTCAGGCCTTTGCATTAATGTAAATGATGGCTCTATAAAAATAATTTTTAAGATTTCTGTCTTTCTGCATACGCAAGTAAAAATTAAATTTTAAAAGTCTGTTCTTTGAAGGTGCAGGCATGATAATTTCTTGGAAAGTATTGTTGAAAACTTCACTGATTTCTTCTATAGTTAATGGTTTGCTCAGGTTTTCTTTTTTAATCTACTATGAGTATGTTCTTTTATTTCTTATTATATAAATAATGCATAATCACTATACAAATGATACAATTACAAGGAAACGTTTTAACCATTTGAATTCCCAGCAAAAGACAACCACACATTAATATTTTAGTGAGAATCATTTTACATATTTTTATTCATATGTGCAATTTTTGTTGTCATATTCTTTTAAAGTATTCTTTAAATTTCACTCTCCTTTTAAAATCTTATAGGCTTGTTTCATTTATTGAAAAATATTTATGTGGGGCATAAGTGCAAGGCCTTATGCTAAGTGATACAGAAGAAACAAATTAACACCTAAAATGTGCTCCCCAAAGAGGTTATATTCTCAGAGCGGGGGATGAAACGCCTACATAAATAACTCAAATAGCATCTCTGGTAACTCAAAGGCACCTACCAGCCATCTTACACTGTTGGAAAAACTTGAAATCCCACAGACCAGAGAAGTCTTACATCTACCATCTTCCAGCCATACCTCCATCCCAGCATCTACCATTCATATGCTGGAGGCACTGTCCCCAGTGCTCATGGTGAGAGGGAGACTTAGGTCTCTGTCATCTTTGCTACTCAATTAGCAGCACTAATATAGATTCTGGATGCCAATGCAGAGGTTAGGCTAAACACTGAGTTGTTAGCACCAAAAATGCAAAAGGTTTGACTGAAAAAACCCACAGCTGTAGCTGCCAATAGTAGGTAGTCAAAAAAAGGAATTTAATTTAATATTTATATACTCAGGGCTTTATACAGAAATCTTTATAGAATGAGAAACATATTAAGAAAAATATATTTTTCAAAGGTAAATAATTTAGGAAGACACACCTATATGTTCAACAAATTTGATGTTTAACTTTTTTTTTTCATACCTAAAGCATTCTCTGAATATTAAAAGGCTTAGTGATTCAAAAAGGGAAGTTTGAGTTTTCTTTTGTTATTCTTAGAAGTAATGTCTGAATTCTAAAAGTAAGCAGTTGAGAGTGATTTAATCAAGACCATTGTTGAAGTAATTTAAACTCCAGTGTTTCATTATTTGTAGTCAAGAAGCAATTTCTCTATGGTTGTTATCATTCACTTTGGTTTAGCTAAAGTAGAGATACGAGAGCCAAACTGAATGAAAATATTTAGCCTTTTGGCAATTTCGGTTACAGAAAATAGTCTATAGGTTAATTCACATACTACATTTTTACTATGTGAAGTTTTACAGGATCATATGGAATCTTGTATATATTTTGAATAAAAATGACTTGCCTGCTTGGAACAATAGAAATAATAGCTAACATATGTTAACTACTTATCTATTCTGAAGGTATAGGCTAACTCAGTCATCATAACAACTTTATGAGGTCGGTTCTAGTGCCACTGTTTTTACAAATGAATGAAGTGAGATCCAGTAAATTTAACAAAATTCCTCCAAGTCACACAATAGCAAGCAGAATATCTATGACTCAAATTTAGGCCGTTTAATTCTAAAGCTTTATATCTTAAGTACTATGCAATTCTGCCTTGTTTCAAATTACAAAAGTGTATACTTATGATGCATAAGTGCAGGAAAGAACCTATTACCAAAGTATCATCAATTATTTAATAACTCAGTTAAACTGTATCAAATATTGCTGCATAGTGATGAGAGTTCAATGTTCTCATTAAAACACATACATATATATATATATGTATATGAGAGAGAGAAAAATGAGTAACCTATCAATCTACAGTAAAATTAATAAAATGTATAATATTAAAAATATAATAAGCAAGTAATATGAACATTCAAAATAAGGGTAAATGCATACATTCATATGGAAAAGAGACTAAAAACAGAAAGATCTAGAATTGAAACTGTGTGCATGTAATGAAAACATCAGGGTATGGAAATGAGGAAGAACACATGTTATGAAAGCACTGACTGCCCATGGAGGGTCTCTGATTAACTGCACTGAGTATTTAGTAAACTCTCACACTCTCTCTAAACTTGAATACACGAAAAAATGCAAGTTGTCACCTACACTTGAACAGATGGATTATTTTGAAAGTTCAAGTTAAATGCCAGAGAAACACTACTCCCCCCTCACCTTACTTCACTAAGAATGGTCTCTTAAATCTTACAAAGTGTATGAACTCAAGCCTGTGGACTCGACTCTTTCACAGCTTATAGAGTTAAATTTTTATGCTGCTTCTAACATGGTAACTTGCTTGATGCCACAAAGAAGATCAGAAGAAGAAAACCAGGAGGCTTAAGTGACAGTAGGGAGTAGAAAGTTGAGTTAATATAATGATATATGATAGAAGCCTGAGCAGAAAGCAGCAAAAGAACTATAAAAGACAATACCATGCAATAATCAGTCTCCAAATGATTCATAAAGATGACCATATACTCAGCTGGGAAGATATAAAACTGCATAGTTGACTTTAGAGATTTTTTTGATATAAAATAATTTAAAACAATTCTGACACTTGAAAAAGGGATTCTTTATCTTTAGCCCCTTCCCCTTGATACTATGTTGAAAAGGTGTAATTACATTAGCATTTTCATTATAAGGCAAAAACAACAATAACCTAAGTATTTGCTAAATGTTTAATGAGAACATATCTCTATGAAGAACCCAACAACTTGAAGTGAAATATTATCAATTCATCAAACATGACTGAGTATGTATTAAGCACCAAAATATTCAAGATTCTCAGAAACCAGGGAAAATTTTAGTCAAAGGGCTCCCAGTTTAGAAGTAGGCAGGATAGAATATAAAAAGAAATATAAAGAAGGCAGACGGATGGTCACCAGAAGAGGAAATTCTGGCTGGTGGTACAACAATGCCATGAAGATAAAACAGGTAACTGAATCATATGCATTAAAACCTGTGCTTGCTAGATAATTTCTGAGATTTCAATAATATTCAAACACAATATTGTTAAAGAATAAATTTCATAGCATGACAATTAGAAGAGTAAACCACTACCCCATGTGGGTACATCCAACTGATGAGAAAGTTGAGGACGAATATACACATAAATATGCTTCAGAGGTGTCCATCGCCAGGAGAGCGGACAAAGAATTGTGATATTTTAAAATGAGAGAATAACATACAGCAATGAAAGAAGCACATATAACAACACGAATGAATCTCAAAAATTATTATGTAGTGCTAAGCTAGCTAGATACAAAGGATGTCAGATGCATCCTTTATTTGATTATCTGTATATGAAGTTCAAGAACAGGCAAACCTAGTCCATAGTGACAGAAATCAGAAGACCAATTGTCTCAGGGTAGGGAGGCATTGACTGGTTAGAGGTAAAAGAGAACTTTTCCCAGGTAAAGAAAATATTCTCTATCTTGACCTGGGTGATGGTTACATAAGTACATATATTGATCTGTATGCTTAAGATTTAAGTTTCTTACAGTGTGTAAACTGTATCTAAATTGAAAAGGAGAAAATATGCTTCAAAATGCAACAACCTCAGAATAAAAGGAAAAGAGGCAAAAAACAATGAAATTTACAGGATATACACAGCATAAAGGAATTCAGTATCTTTTCCCAGTGACTTACCTTTCCATAATAAAGAAAGAGGAGGGAGAGGGATGGAAGGGGGAGACAAGGAAGAAGAAAGAAAAAAAGGAAAGGAAGGAATTAGTCCAGTGAATGATAGAACAGGGCACTGTAGAACTTGCAGTTTGAAAAAAAAAAATTTCCTTTTGAAAAGCCATTCCATAAAACTAAACAGGGCAATCATTTAAGGCCCCAACATTCAATTTTTCTTTATATATAAATAGTCTACCTTCTCCACAAAAAGTGTATTTAATTAAAATTTTATTAATTAGATTTTGAACACTTTTATGGGTTGTATTAAATAAATTGCTCAATACTTCTGAGGAAATAAGTATGCATCATACATGTATACCACTTTTCAAATTGACTGAATAATAACCAAGGAAGAGACAGACTGCACTAATGATTACTTTAAATGTACAGTCCAGCTGAAATGCAGACGTTGCACTATGGTGGGCTGGTGCTTACTCTGAACAAGAGATTAGAACAACAAAACAAAACTAATAAAGGGCTTAAGGAATAGTTCTGACACTTTACTAATATCACACATGAATAAAAATAACATTTATCTTTGCTCGACCAAGATACCATAGTCAGACTGGCTGTACTACAACTTTTGAAATATGAAAGTAGAGCTAATTTATCCCTAAGCTTATTCACATAAATGGGCTAATCCAGTCTTTCATTTTTGATTTCTCAGTAAAGGATATGTATTCTAACACAATAATATTGAAAATATTCCTGAAATTGATTTTCAGTGTTGATACATTCTTCAGAACCCTAGTAACCTCGCCCTGACTTTCCACAGCAGTTTTATTTTGGCCACCAGCAATGAAACTGACAATATAATATATGAGATTATGAGAGAGAATATGAAAATAGGAGAATAAAAATGTTATCTTCAAATATCCTCTGAGAGGATAAAAATGGAGGATTACCACTACACAACTGTCAAGAGAAAGGATTAATTTTAAACCATTTTCTACTTCCACTGCCTGATGTGGTAAACTTGGATGAATAAAAAGGCCATTGTCTTTATTCATTAATTTCAGGAGATTGTTAGAAGATGGAAATCTTTTGGAATTATTATGCCTCTGTAACAATCTTTATCTAAAAACTATGACTCTTAGAGAATAGTCTGTTCTCTTCTAACTGTAAACGTTGTCAGAAGGATGAACTAGAGAAGAGCTGTCAACACAGAGTTTCAGTGTCTGCCCCACAAAGTTCATTTGAGGATCTTTTATCTTCTTACATTTGCCAAGATACCATTTCATCAAAAGAACATGATTGCGATCATTTCTCATTATATACAAATATCGGATCATTATGTTGTACTCCTGAAACTAATAAAATGTTATATGTCAATTATACCTCAATTTTAAAAAAATAACTTGATTTAAATTAGATAAAGAGAAATGTTTAAACGTACGTCACTGATTTCTGAAGTTTCTCTCATAAGCCAACGTGGGTTTGATAAATGGCTATAAATAAAGCTAAAAATGACTAAACTATGATATAGCTAGCCTCCCCAAATACTGAAATATTTATCAATGATCCAATGGATTTCCCTTCATGATGTGGTGACAGCAAGATATCAATAAAGCCCCACTAGTGAATTGTTTTCTGTAGAAACTATCAGTTCAGAAGTCAAAAAGACAATGACTCTGTAGGAATGTATGTATATACATATATACACTACCAAACATAAAACCGATAGCTAGTGGGAAGCAGCCGCATAGCACAGGGAGATCAGCTCAGTGCTTTGTGACCACCTAGAGGGGTGGGATAGGGAGGGTGGGAGGGAGGGAGGTGCAAGAGGGAAGGGATATGGGGATATATGTATACGTATAACTGATTCACTGTGTTATAAAGCAGAAACTAACACACCATTGTAAAGCAACTGTACTCCAATAAAGATGTTTAAAAAAATTAGATTAAAATATTTTGAAAAAATGTAATAATATAAAATAGTAATATTATAAACATAGATATACATAATTCTATAAATATACAGTTGAACCTTGAACGACATGGGTATGTACTGCATGGCTCCACTTACATGCCAATTTTTTTCAAAAAATGTACTGAAAATATTTTTGGAGATTTACGATATTCAGAAAAACATTGCAGAAAAACCATGTATCCCAGAAATATTGAAAAGATTAAGAAAAAGTTAGGAATGTCATGAATACATAAAACAAATATAGATATACATATAACATACAAAATATGTGTTAATCAACTACTTAAGTTATTGGTATGGCTTCCAGTCAACAGTAGGCTATTAGGTGTTAATTTTCGGGGGAGTCGAAAGTTATATGCAGATTTTCAACTGCAGTTTGTGTGTGTCGGGGGGAGGTGTTGGTGTCCCCACCCCCATGTTGTTCAAGGTCGACTGTATGTACGTATAATGTACATACAGAAAATATATGTGCATGTTTCTTTCAAAGAGAGAATAGATATCATGATACATGTCTGATCGTATCTTTGAAATTCATATTGAAATACAGCCTAAACATTCTTACAGAAATGAAATAAAAGAGATTGAAATGGGATCTGGAAATAAATGTGACTACAAGGTTATGATTTCATAGTTATGAATTCATTTCTTATATATTTGAAATTATTATATGCAGCCATTATAACAATATTGAAAATATATCTTTAAAACTTCAGAACTTTATAAAAGGTACAGATGTTTTTTATTAAATAAATAAAACCTCCAAGATCAGTATGCTTTAACTCCCTAGGATTCAAAACATTTTAGAAGATGATCCTAAACCTATAATTTTGTTCCCCTTAAATTCTGGGTGTATAAACACAACTATGGTTCATCTTCCTTTAATGATACAGATGTGAAAGATAGTCTCATAATGTGCAGACCTAACCTGACTGATTAGCTGAAGAGCAGAATTCTACCATACAAAATCTGCTGTATATGTACAAAAATCAATTGCAAAGTAAGCCCTGCAAATAACCTCTAAAGCTTAATATTTTAAAAGTTATGAGACCTTGTGTAAGTCATCAACAGGCATGTCCTCTATTTCACCATGTCTACAACGAGAAGACTGTTCTAAAATAGCCTCTTATAGAGGGTGTGGAGAAAAGGGAACTCTTCTACCCTGTTGGTGGGAATGTAAATTGGTGCAGCCACTACGGCAAACAGTATGGAGACTCCTTAAAAAATTAAAAATAGAACTACCATAGGATCCATCAATCCCACCCCTGGACATATATCTGGAGAAAACTCTAATTCAAAAAGATACACGGGCTTCCCTGGTGGTGCAGTGGTTGAGAGTCCGCCTGCCGATGCAGGGGACACGGGTTCATGCCCCCGTCCGGGAAGATCCCACATGCCACGGAGCGGCTGGGCCCGTAAGCCATGGCCGCTGAGCCTGCGCATCCGGAACCTGTGCTCTGCAATGGGAGAGGCCACAACAGTGAGAGGCCCGCGTACCGAAAAAACAAACAAACAAACAAAAAAAATGCACCCCAATGTTCATAGCAGCACTATTTACAATAGCCAAGACATGAAAGCAACCTAAATGTCCACTGACAGAGGAATGGATAAAGAAGGTGGTGTGTGTGTGTGTGTGTGTGTGTGTGTGTGTGTATAATATATATAATGGAATATTATTCAGCCATAAAAAAATGAGATAATGCCATTTGCAGCAACATGGATGGACCTAGAGATCATCATACTAAGTGAATTAAGTCATACAGAGAAAGACAAATATCATACAATATCCCTTATATGTGGAATCTAAAAAATGATACAAATGAACTTATTTACAAAACAGACTCACAGACATAGAAAATAAACTTATGGTTACCAAAGGGGAAAGGGCAGGGAGAAGGGATAATTTAGGAGTATGGTATTAGTAGATACAAACTAGTTATATAAAATAGATAAACAACAAGGTCCTACAGTATAGCACAGGGAACTATATTCAGTATCTTGTAATAAACTATAATGGAAAAGAATCTGAAAAAGAATACACATACATACACATACACACACACACACACACACACACATATAACTGAATTACTTTGCTGTACCCCAGAAACTAACACAACATTGTAAATCAACTGTACTTCAATTACAAAAAATTAAAAATAAAAGCCTCTAATATCCTTTCTACTTCAAATCCATGAAGACACTGACTTCTATTATCACATTTTATTCTATGATGAAACTATATTCACTTACTATTGATAAACATAATATTTTTGTCCTATGGAGGAGTTATAATACATATTGATATGTCAGTTTTGTTATTTATTATTTCTCACTTTTCCAAGGGGTCTTTCTGAAGGAAGAATTGGGCTCTTCTGTTTTCACAATTTATTAAAATGAACCACATATCAAATATACACACTGAAGACTCCCTGCATCCACTCTCTATTTATTACATAAACCATGACCATAGTTCCAAGAGTGGCTCTCAGTGCCCTTCCATTAGCAAACTGCTGGCCTGACTCCCTAAATGAGAATTATGAATTATACCTCTTACTACTTTTTTTCCTAAAGTACATTTTCCTAATATTTAATTTATAAACCATTTCCCAGATGTATTAGTAATAAATGGCTGTAGGCGGCAGACAGGTCTCCAACAAGTACCATGCTTGCTGTTTACAGGGAGGCCTCATTAAAAAGGCATCAAGAGAAAGCAAAATAAAAACAACCTTGTGAACCTTTGTAATTGGTCTCAACGGATATGTAACTCTGAGGGTATCAATACAGAAATGCCCTAGTCCAAACTCCCTCTTAGATTTTACAAAAAATATTTCTTTGCTGTTATAAGGTTTGTATAAGGCAATTGCTTATGATCAGAATGAAAACAAAGCAAAAAATAAGTGCCCTGTGATTTCAGATATTTTCTCCCTAAAGCATATTTTAATATAATGACCAGTCTAATCCTTTTGAACTGCCAAGCTGCTCATAAATGAAGTAATTTTAAACAAATGTGTTGCAAATGTTTATCACGCATGTAAAAGTGGAGGGATACATATGTACATTATATAAAGAACGTACACACACATATTACAGTGGTATGGTCAACACATCAGTCAACAATTTAGACGTTAAAACAATTTAGACATATCACATATGGATTATTTTGTGAAGATTTATTAATCTTTTAATTTACCAATTTTTAAAATACTGGGCTTTTTTAAAGCGAGACATTCTCTTGTAAAGATGGGGACAACTTTTCATGACTGCATTTGTTATATCCATCAGACCTCAAATTTGACATTTTGACTGATTTCAATTATGAATTTCAACATATCACACTATTTTCACCTTCTCATGACCCAGAGGGGAAGTATCATCCCATATGATAGATGAGGAAGCAAATCCAACAAATGTGGCCAAATAACACATGCAGCTAAGATTACTAAAATACAGATGCACCACCAAACCCCACTCTAGTGTTCTTTATATTTGTTTCATGTTTTTTTTTTCCTACGTTTTAAGGCATTCTTCCATATAGCAAGATAGATTCATAGCAGTTATGTTGCAAAAGTTATTACATTTTGGTTGATCCATAGATCAAGTGGTGTATAAAATGGATTTGCAAAGAAAAAAATAAAGAAAATCCTAAAAGTATGTCTATATTTGGGTTTCTTGACAACTGATTCATCTCAATATTTTTTCCTCTTTGTTTTGAACTAAACAAGTTACAAGTAAAAATAACTTCCTTTTTTATGGACCTTCTCTCCAGATTCAACTATGCCTATTATGTTATAAATAAAACCTATGTATTACTGCCAGCTTCAAATAATAACACATAAACTAAATAAATTAATATTTTAGACGCTTAATTTTTAGTATCTGTTTTATGCAAAAAAAAAAGAAAATATAATGTGAGATACTGGAATCCAGAGCACTGGATTCAATTTTTTTTTTTGCCTGATTCTTCGTTTACCTCCTGGCATAAGCATTTACAGGTTTATTTGCCCATTCACAAGTAAGTTATGGACAAAGAGTATCACAAGTAATACTCTGGGTAGGAGTATGAACATTTATCTTGCATACTGTCTATATCAGTAGTATATATAAATTTACTGATCAGTTGACTAAATGTAAACTTGTTCTTATATTTAGATATTTCTCTTAGGAAAATAATACATATTCAAAATAACAAATAGGTAAAATAAAACAGAAAATAAAATTTACCTGTTATGCCACTACCCAGAAATAATCAGGCAGCGTTTTCTTACAATTCCTACCAGTTTTAATTTAATCATTCACCTGTTATTGGACATTTAGTTAACCATTTGCTACAATTAATAACACTGTAGCGAACATTTTCCCACATAATTTCTTGGCAAACTCTTCGGTTTTTAAATTTATTAAATAAGACTGACAGATTATTGTTCATTTCCCTTTTTATTAAGATATTAACAAAATATTTACCTGACCATCAGACTCATACAAGTATAGAAAATAGTGTTTAGAGCAATAGTTGCTGAGCTGAGATTCGAGTAAAAAGCTGCCCTGAACAGAAACAAAAGGCAATAGGACAAATACTATATGATTCCACTTACATAAAATATCTAGAATAGGATAATTCATAGAGACACAAAACACAGCAAGGTTACCAGGAGCTGGTGGGGGGGAAGGAATGGGAAGTTGTTGCTTATTGGTTTTACGGGTTCCCTCGGTAGGTAAGGGAAAATTTTGGATATAAATATTGCAGATTGTTGTATAACACTGGGAACATAATTGATGCTACTGAATTGTACACTTAAGAATGATTAAGATGGCAAATTTCATGTTATACACATTTTACCACACTTTTTAAAGTTTCATTGAATTTGACACATAATAATTAAAACCTATCCAATTCACTGAAACTTTAAACATAAATATGTAATAATAATAGCAAGTTTTTGAGTCTATACGATATCAAAGACTCTGATAAGTGCTTACCTATTGTATCCTATTTAAAACTCACAATAAACCTATCAGTACTAACAACAGGGAAACTGAGGCTTAATGCACTTAGGTAGTTGTGCATGGTCTCACCAGAATCAAGACTTATACCACATTTGTATGAGTTCAAAGCCATTGCTTTTAATTATTATGCTGTCTAAATGACATCTCACATGCTTTGTCTGTTACAGCCTCTGAATTGTTAAGCCTATTTTACAGATAAGTAAAATGAAGCTCAATGAGGTTACATGAGTTAATTCAATATTACAAAGCTAGTATATGGGAGAACCTAACTTTAAAAAAAAAAAATTTTAGACTACAAAATGGCCAATATAGTACAGAGAGTTCTCACATACTCTTCATCCATCCTCCCGAAAGTTAACCTACATAACCATAGTGCCATTACTAAAACTAGAAACAAACTACCAACTTTATTCAGATTTTACCAGTGTTCTCACTAATGCCTTTCTCCTTTTCCACGATATAAGGATGTAATGAAGAGAACTGTTAAATAGCTTCGTACAGTGTCCCTCAATTTAGGTTTGTCTCATATTTTTTTTCATAATTAGATGGTGGTTACATATTTTTCTCAAGAACAAAACAGAAGTGATATGTCCTTCTAAGGGTATCATGTCAGAGGTACATAATGTCCATATGTCTCATTATTAGTGATGTCAATCATTATCATGGTTCTTAAGAATGAACACTTAGTTAAGGTAGTGTCTGCTAGGTATGTCCAATGTAAAGTTATAAATTTCCCCTCTGTAATTAATGAAGACTCATGGGTAGATGCTTTTTGAGTAAGAAAAGTTTTCTTTTCCTAAAACTTTCATCCACTAGTTTTAGCATCCATCATTGGTTCTTGCCTACAACGATTATTCTCATGGTTTTCTAATGATGATGTTTCGTCTTATTTCTTGTATATTTACTAACTGAAATTCTTCCACAAGGATGAACTGTGTCTTCTCTGCTACCTTGCTATCTATCTATTTCAGTATGGGCTCATAATTATTTATTTTACCCTGTGGGTTAAAACTCAGTCTTATACTTATTTATTGGGTTGCTCTAGTTTTCCAGCTTTGGGAGCCCTTTCAGGTTGGCACCTGTGTCCTTTGACATGACCACATCCTTTTAGAGCGCTCCCTTACTTTTGGTGCCAAAGATGCTCCAAGCTCATCTTATAGTCTCTCTGCTCCAGCCCTGGAATCAACCACTTCTCCAAGGAGCCCGGAGACAATGGTATCTAAATACCAAGGTCTAGGTTCTAGGTGTACTCTTTGCTACTGGAGTTTTATTGCTTCCAAGCCCTCTCAGTAAACCAAGCTTGGAAATATACGTATTATACTGATGAAGAACCCAGGCGTTTAGTCAAGGAATTTTCACTCTCTCTAACAACCTCCTTCCCTGTCCTGAACTGGTTTCTAGTTTGGTAAGATTCACAAATCAGAAATGAATAAGGAAATAATAATGTCAATTATATAAATAATTAAAACGGCAGGAGTAAAATAAAGGCCTGGTTCTCTGTATTACGTTAAGGACTAACAGATGTTCTTTACACTGAGAGGATCTCTAATATACTTTCAACTACAGGTCTCCTGCACCTGAGAAAAACTCTTAAGCTCGATGCTCTTGTTTCCTTATCTATGAAATGAGGATGATTACCTCTATCCCCTACAGATTTCATGAAAATACATGCTATTATAATAAATGTGAAGGTACTTTTTATACTCTAAAATACACGATTTTATGGGCATATTCTGTTCAATATGAAAATGCTTAAGAAAAAAAAAGTCACTAGGCTATGACAGGCAGAATTCTATGTATGTCCCTCCAAGATTCTCATTTCTTGGTTATTCCATCAAATATGAATCGAGGTACTGCTTAGAAGGTACTTTGCTGATGGAATCAAGGGTATTTATCAGCTGACATTAAAATAGGGAGGTTATTCTGGATAATCAGTGGGACCAGTGTAATCACATCAACTCTTAAAAGCAGGAGACAGAAGAGCCCATCAGATGTACTTGAATAAGAAGATGAGGCCTGAGAAATGAGGATGAAGGGGAGGGGGCCGAGAGAGGTGTGAGAAGAACCTGACCCACCATCTCTGCCTTTGAAGATGACCACGAGCCAGGTATGTAGGTGGATTCTAGGAACTCAGAATGACTCCAGGACAAGAGCCAGCCAGGAAACGGGGACCAGTTCTACAGTCACATGGAGCTGAATCCTGCCAACAGCTTGAATGATCCTGGAAAAAGATTTTCCCCTACAGCTCCAGGAAAACCAAAACAAAAAAAAAAAGACAAAAAATTTGTTGATTCCCTTGCTTTCAGTCTTGAGAGACAGTGAACAGAGATTCATGCTGTGCTTACACTTCTGATACAGGAAAACTGTGAGCTAATAAGTGGGTATTATTTTAAGTCACTAAATTTGTGATAATTTGTTAGAACAGCAATGAAAACAAATATATCAGGTTTCTCCAGAAGAAAAATGATTAAGAGAAATGAAACAATTATTTCATAATCTATGTCAACCATACAGCCTCATACATAATGACTACTGTAAATTGATAACAGGAATAAGAAAGATTTGATTTAAGGAAATGGAGAAAGTGTTATATGGACAATCTATGCTTACAGCGTTCACTATATAATTCCATCAGTCTCTGTTTGAGATCTATCTGAGTCACAAACCTACCTACACCAATTTTCTAGAGAGCAACATGATGATAGAGCAGAGAATTCAAGATTTGGACTTGAAATTGATCATAAAATCTAATCCAGGCTGTATCTAATCCAGTCATTAGCCAAGGAACCTTTGACATTTCATCACCACTGAACTTGAATTTCCACATCTTTAATATGGGTATATATCATACTGTGTCGGTTTAAGTGACATAATGTAAATTAAAGTTCTTTGAAAGTTGAAAATATATAAACTCTCGTCAGGTTGGCTACCTTATTCGCTGATTCTCAAAAACTGAATAAAATAATTGCTGGTGGTCAGATTAGTCTACACTGTTAATTTACTAAGACTGATTCATAATTACTCACTATAATGATTATCTCATTGTATATTCTCCTACTTTGAGATTATAAATTTAGTATATTAGGAAGTAGTTTGTTATTTGTAGTTAATAAAGGTAAGAGGAATGGAGGAATGGAAGGATGAAGAATGACATTATGGTAATCCCAAAGTTTCCAGTCACTAGAAGGGATACTAAGTTAAGAAAGTAATTTTAAAAATTGCCCATGTTCCTTATAATGGGCTGAATTGTGTCCCCCCAAAATTCTTATGTTGAACTCCTAACTCCCAGTGCCTCAACGTATGACCTATTTGGACAGAGGGGCACTGCACATGTAATTAGTTGAGTTCATACTAGAGAAGGGTGGCCTCTAATACAAGAGGACTAATACCTTTTTAAAAGAGAAATTTGGACACAGACAGACAGACACACAAAGAGCACTATGTGAAGATTAAAGCTAAGATCAGGGTGTTGTCTCTACACACACAGGAACACCAAAGATTGGCAGCAAACCACCAGCAGTTAGGACAAAGTCCTGGAGACGATTTTTCCTCACAGCTCTCAGAGGGAACCAACCCTGCAGAAATCTTGATCTCGGACTTCTAACCTTCAGGTCTGGGCAACAAATATTACTGCTGTTTAAGTCACCCAGTTCATGATACTTTGTTATGGCAGCCTGAGTAAATGAATGCACTCCTCCACTCAAGAGAAGATACCCAAGGAACTACTGCAATTATAATTATCCAGCAAAAGGTATGAGCCACTTAAAAAGAATTTCAAATTGCTTAAGTCCATTTAATTCTTAAAAAAAAAAAAAAGAAAAACAACCCTTGAACCATGAAGAAGGTGGGAATCATTACTGTATTTCACAAGGAACTAATGGATGTAAGATAATTTGAGAAGCTTGCTTAAAATCAGAGATGATGGAGGAAAAGCTTGAATCTGAAACTTTTAAGTTTGAATCCACACCTTTCTCTATACCGTTTGGTCAATTTTTTTTTTTTTCCTGAAGAAGAAATTGTTCTTGTATTTTATTTTATTTATTTATTTTTATTGGGTATAGCTGCTTTACAATGTTGTGTTAGTTTCTGCTGTACAACGAAGTGGATCAGCTATGTGTATACATATATCCCCTCCCTCTTGGACCTCCCTCCCACCACCCCTCCATCCCACCCCTCTAGGTCATCATAGAGCACCGAGCTGAGCTCCCTGTGCTATACAGCAGCTTCCCACTAGCTATCTGTTTTACACATTATAGTGTATATGTGTCAATCCCAATCTCCCAATTCATTCCCCCTCCCCGTGTCCACACATCCATTCTCTACATCTGTGTCTCTATTTCTGCCCTGCAAATAGGTTCATCTGTACCATTTTTCTAGATTCCACATATATGCGTTAATATACGATATTTGTTTTTCTCATTTGCAGAGATGTGGATGGACCTAGAGTCTGTCGTCTGGTGAATTTTCATTTGGCTTAATTCCTCATACTTACTCCTAAACTCAAATGGAAGAAACAATCAAACAAAATTGCTCAGGAAGCTCAGCCCTTAGACTGTATGTTTAGTACAGGATAAAATCTCATTAAATTCAGCTGCAAGGGCGGGTAGGGGGCAGAACCCTGTCCTGGTGAGGCCGTCTCCACAAGCCCGTTGTCTTGATCAGTTTGTCAGGTGCAGTTCAGCAGAGCTTATGTCACAGATCTCATCTTTGTCTGATTACAAAGTTAGTTTCTTTGCTTACAGGCACACAATATCACCAAACCTTTCATTTTAAAAATGATAACAGGCATGATTTTTGTACCATCATTCAGATATAGTCAGGTAGAAAATAATATTTTATTAATATTTTGGCAATATTAAATTGTTGCTAAATCTACGATTTACAACCTCTTTGATTTACTGAACTAGCATTTAGAAGCTAAGCTCTATTACTTACTTCCCTACTTATCTACAGAAACACAATCATGCATCAAGTGGCAGGGGAAGGTTTGATGGTAAGCACATGATTCTGAAGCCTCGTAATATACTTTAAGAGAAAGACAGATAGTATGCAAAAAATGGAGAAAACTTCAAAATAATACAGGAAGACGTTTCTGGTTTTGTTGCAGTAGAAATGTTTAAAATAAGAAAAGTATTAAAACAGAAAGACTCACATACTTAGAAAATAAACTTATGGTTACCCAAGGGGAAAGGTGAAGGGGAGGGATAAATCAGGAGGTTGGGATTAACATATACACACTACTATATATAAAATAGATAACCAACAAGTACCTACTGTATAGCACAGGGAACTCTGTTCAATATGCTGTAATAACCTAAATGGGAAAAGAATTTGAAAAAGAATAGATACATGTATATGTATATGTATAAATGAATCGCTCTGCTATATACCTGAAACTAACACAACATTGTTAATCAACTATACTCCAATGTAAAATAATTTTTTTAAAAAAAGAACAGTATTATTTCATGGTGGTGTTTATCAGGAAGGTTCTATGAAGAAGACAGGTCTTGAAGGAGAAACGGTTTTACTTTACTTTCCAGGCAGAAAACCTGGAAATCCTAACAGGAGTGACTTTCAACCTACAGAAGTTAGTTATATAAATACTTCCTTGGAAAACCCAAACCCATAATTAGTCTCACTTTGACTGCCCACATTAAATTATACTACATCATGGACACAGCTACATTTCTCCTTGATGTATTTCATAACTAATAAAATCACTCATATCTATTGATTTTATTTGAAGAAAAATGGGAAAGTTACTCTTTACAAGATTTCCACCACAACATGATTATGTGGTGAGCTGGTAATGACAGAAACCATTTGATTTTTACTCTTCATTAAAAATAAATACACATTTAAATAAGATTCATGGTTACTCTACTTAGAATCCATATACCAGACCAAATCCATTACCACCCCAAACTAGAATTAATTGCAGGGACTTTTTGAAAAAGCAGAAGCCTTCCTGAAATACTAGGTGAATGCAGTAATAGATTTATTGAACACTTACTATATGTAAGGCAAAAATTAAGTATTTTATATGAATTCTCTCATTTGATCCTCTCAGTAATCTAATGAGTGAGGTGGTTTTAATATCTTCATTTACAAATAGGGAAAACAGAGGCTCAGAGAGTTTATGTAATACGCAAAGGCTAGAAAGCAGCATAACTTGTTTTCAAAAACAACTCTAGCCCACTTCAGTCTGAAATCACAGATGGATCCTAAGATATCCATCATGAAAAATATCCGCTACATGAACACAGTCTTGAAACTATGGTCACAGAAGCGACCATGGCTCAAACCTTACATGAGTAAAAAAAAAAAAAAAAAAAAAAAAAAAAAGATTTAAAGAAAACACCAGACAGGGTGTTAGCAAGTGAGCAAGCTTAAAATGCTTATCCTGGCTTAACATGGTCAGCGAAGAGAAATCTAGGGACAAACCCTAGAGGCTAACCCAGGGCAAGAACAATTCAGGAGAGAAAGTGATTGCAGATATGGAACAACAACAGAAGGGTCTCCAAGCAAAGTTTTACCTTTTGTCCCCACCTTCAACGGCTTTCTTAGTACAATGCCTGGGTAGAGCCACAGGATGCTCTCTGCATTTTGCTTTTTTTTCCAAAATGCTGCCCTGTTCCTAAGTCCTTATTGATTTTTAATTTAGCATCTGTCACTGGGCAAATTTACAAATTAACATTCATCTAACAAACCAACTTCTGAAAAAGCCTGACTCCTACATTCTATAGTTTCATTGAAAATCCAAATACACAGTCCAAATCTCTGGCAATGGAAAGTGGGGAATCAAATCGGGTTAGCAAAACGGAATGGAGAATGAGCCCATCATCTCTGATCAAATTTCATTTCCAAGAGTTTCAGGGAACTCTCAAGTTTTGGTAATATGCTGCCCAAAAGTGATGGGCCAGAAACTGGATCTTGGAAATGCTTTGGTTATAAAGAGACTTGTTTTAATATTGAACCAAAGCATAGTCTGCTCAATACAGTCTTACTAAACCTGCCCGTAGTAAACCTACTTCTATACATTTTTTCCCCCGTAATGGCAATTTAATGGGTCAACATCACATACAGAAAATAAAGTCAGGAAAATATTACTTTTTTTAAATGGTAGCTGTTGGCTAGTAGTGGAAATGCGTCTAAATTACATACCATATTAGTAGTACCTTATTATCAGTTAAACAATTTCATGTAATTTCATGAAATTAGGAGCATATTTGCTCCTAATTTTGCATCAACAATTTATTTAAAACATAAAATGAATTATTTCACCCTAAAGGAGAAACATTTTTTATTCTTGTTCTAATGCATCCTACAATTATGTGGCATCATCTCTTTTCATTCAGGAAACTCTTTGGATATGTATGCTATTGTTCAAGAATACTTAAAATTATAGGAATTTTCAGAATTTTTGATGCACTGTTATTTATCTTTGAAGTGCTACATGTCATACCCTGGTCTCTCTGGCCTAACCAGGAAAATCATCTCTATTTTTAATACTTTAATGTCATATAGGTTCATGCAAAATGTTAACTTGTCATTATGTTAAAAACTGGCTATACACAAGTAACAGCATAATCAAGGTGCTTTTAATTCCTAGGTCATTTTCACATTTAGCCATTTTTGTAGAATGAATTTACTCTCTATTTTCCTGCATCAAACTTAACCTCATAAAATTATTTTTTTAAACTGTAATCTGTTTTAATTTAAGTCAAATAGAACTAGCATCACTGCAGTGTACTCAAAGTAATAAAGCTACTAACTAGCTATTAATAATATGAAAGTTTGCACAGATTTAGCAAAATAATTATTTCTAAAATAATATCTTATACTGGCTAAGCTAGAGACACATAACACATTTATTTTAGCATAGCTAACCAAAACATATATTTCTACCTTATTAAAATTTATATTGATAAAACCACCAATTTGCAATCATTGGCTACATCAGAGCTTTGGTGTAATGTCCTTCTTTAAATTGTAATGTTGAACAGTTGTGAAAATGTAACATCAGTTAGGACTGCTGTTGTCTGAATTTGATACAGTCAGTTGTATGTATACTTGGAGAGCACACTTCTGAAATATTCAGAAATTGCTAAAAAACAAAACCCAAAAAAATCTGCATGTAAAATGAGACTAATGTTTGCAAAAAAAAAAAGAACAGATTTTAAGCTCATTTATTTTTCTGTAGAAGTTTTAAAAATAAAACATTACATATTAAAGAGAGAACCAAAGAAGTCTGGGAGGCTTCATCAAGTATTAAAGCTAAGTATCCCAGCAAAAAAACAAAAAGGATCATGCAATCTTACTTCTTGCTTCTTTGAAGAGCTATAATTCGTACATGAAAAACACTGTACTTACTAGGTCAGATGTCTGCTTTCAGCAAATACTGAACTTATCTTTAGCACAACTTCAATCTTTGGTGCATTATTTATTTCCTCCTTAACAGCAGCAGAGATGCAAGATGTTCCAAAGCTTTGCTTTCAGACAGTTTTCTTGAACCATACTCTTTCACATGTCCTGTTATTTGCTTCAGCATCTATGAAACAACTCCATCCTTCACAATAATCAAAACCCTTGAAGCAATCCACATCTGCTTCCTTATACTGAATTTCAAATCTACTTGCAAAGAAAAAATCCTCCTCCTTGCTTCATATTTTATTTCAGAAAGTTTGATGCGTTGAATAGTCCACCTCCCTTTAACATACCACAGAGCACTAAATGGTAAGAATCACATTACTGCAGCTCCTTAGATTATAACTGATAAGGTGAGCTTTTTACATTTATATTAGGTTCTGAGGAGCTGATGCCATACCGGTTCAATAATTAATAATTCATGGAGCCAAATTACAGCCTTAGAAGGAAACAGCCTCTTTGACTAGTTCTTTCATAATCCTCTGATTTATGTATGACAGCAGAGAAGAGTTCTAGGAGAGGTTAATAAAAAAAAAAAAAATCCCAGACATAACACTTGAGTTTTTAAAATTAGTCCTGCCTTTGCACAAGCTGGGTTTGTTGTGGCATCATGGGAGTTCCACCTCTCTGAGCTCAGTCAATTCAAAGGGATAATCATATCATTTTAAATGACCATCTGGCTACTGAGGATGTCCAGGGAAAAGTAAGGGATGCAGGAAGTTGGGGGAGCAGTCAGTAAATTCAATTTGAGGGCACTTTGTACCGAAAAAGGGGAAGATTTCACCCGGTGTTCCTAAAAAGTAACCTTTGACAGGATTTCTCAGAAGACATTTCAGGTTCAAAGGTACCCTCTTTCTCATTACCCATCACTCCTGAAAACAAATCAGTCAGGGACACAGTCACCATTCATATGCTATGTGTAACTGTGTTTTTTTGTGCTCATTCCCCTATGAATATTTGGCTATACACATTCATACGAGCAATTCCTTCAATGCCTGAGCGATCCATAATCTGTAAGGCTTAATAATTTTAAAGAATAGTTGTATCAAGGAGTAACTTACATACTCTAAACTGTACAGATCTGAAGTGTACAGTTCAATCCATAGTCCTATGAAGACACAGAATATTTTCACCACTCCTGAAGCTCCCTTATATTTTTTCCCAGTCAACGTCCTGCCCTCAAAGGAACTGACTTCTTTCACTAGAGACGTCACCTACTCTAGTGTTCTACATAAATGAAAACTTACAGTATGTATTTCTTTCTGTCTGGTATCTTTCACTCATCAAGTTTTGACATTCATTCATGTTGCTGCTTGCTTCTGCTGAATAGTAGTCCACTGTCTGAATACGCCACCATTGGCTTACCCCTTCCTTCTGTTGGTAGACTGTTGCCAGTTTTTTGTGATTACAAATCAAGCTGCTATGAACGTTCGGATACAAGGCTCTTTGTAGACATGTTTTCATTTCTCTTGGATAAATTTCTTTGCATATAAACATAATTGCTAGGTCACAGGGTATATTCATTTTAACTTTTTATGAAACTGTCTGAAGTGTCCAAAGTAACTGCATCATGTCACATTGCCACCTATCATGTAGGAAAGTGCTAGCTGCTTCTCACCCTCACCAATGTTTGTAGCTGTCAATTGCCTTCATTTTAGCCATTTAGTGAGTATTTAGTGGCCATATGGTCTCATTTCTCCAATGACTTACGATGTTGAGCACTTTTTTCATGAGCTTATTGGTAATAGGTTCAGTCTTCACTAACTGTTAATAAAGTGGGTTTTGAGTTAGTGATAGATCCAGAAGAGATTTTCCACATAGGCCTAAGACTTGTCTTTGAATCAGTGCAGCTAATGAAACACTGTCTTTCCATTCAGCTAGGTGTAGCCCCCACCCCTGTGAGCCGATACTGTTCCTGTTAACACGGAAACCCTAAGCCCTACACCTACTCATTCCCTACTTCTCCTTTTATTTTGATTTGATGATGCTACGTCTTTTGGTCATTTTTTCATTCTCAATATTTAAAAATAAGTTCTGTTGTTTATAAATTGACACTCTTTGCAAGCTTCTGCCATTAGCATACCTAAAAGTTTAGCGTCCACTGATGGATGTTGGACTAAGATAGACTGGTATTTGCACATCCACAGGTAACCCTGACCAAAACTCACGTCTTGATTCTTTCTTTTCTTACTTGTAAAATGAGAATAATAGCTTTCTCTTAGGGTTGTTATGAGGATTAAAATAGACAACTGGTACCTGACGTAGCTGGACCCCTTGATAGCAACAGAAGTAAGGAGGTGGTAGTAGTTATGACACCTGCTACCCAATCTGCAGGTGATCTCAATTCATACTGATAATTCTTTTGAGTGAACTAGTGGATTTATGGTGATTCTTTCCCGTATTTCACTTGATCTCTTCAGGCATATAATTTATCATCTTCAGTGATGATGATGGTAATACTTAACAATTATTTATAGTTTATAAAGATAATGGAAAAAAGAAGGTAACGTGATGCGAAATCTTCACTATTATTGCACGTGATATAGTCTCACAGAGTAAGTCAGATGCATGCACAAAAGTTTTGATTATTTAATTAAGTGCATATTTGCTGACAGAGTAAAGGTAACTATTTTTCTCTACCTACACAAGTATAGTAAAATAGACAAAAAGGAGTATAATCCATATAACTCTATGAAAAAAATGTACCAAAAGGAATGGCTGATTTCTATTTTTCATACACTATCACCAGGATGAAAGAGAGCCTCAAGAGTGTGCGGAAAAATGATGTATCTTACAGGTTCAGCTGTGCCCCCCACCCAACCCCAGATACCAATTCATCTGCTTAAGTCCTAAGTCCCAGCATCTCAGAATGTGACCTTATTTGGACACAGAGTTGCTGCCGATGTAATTAGTTAAATTAAGATAATGTCATTAGTGTGGGCCTTAATCCAATATGACTGGTGTCCTTACAGAGGGGGAAATGTGGAGACAAACACACATGAAGAAAGTCAGTGTGACAATAAAGGCAGAGATTGCCAAAGCAAAAACTCCAAAGGTACAAGCCAACCACCAGAAGGTAGCAGAATGATATGGAAGAGGTTCACTCACAGCCCTCAGAAAGAACCAGCCCTGCCAAAACCTGGATCTAGGCTTTCTAGACCTGAGAAACATAAGACGATAAATTTCTGTGTTTTAAGCCGCCCAGTTTGCAGTACTTTGTTACAGCAGCCCTAGCAATGGGTAAGTCAAGAGTTGCAGAACGAGAGGCTATGGGAGAATCGATGTCATGTCTCCTAGGTCATGAAGACCTTGCATTTATTTCTACTGTGAGGTTAACAGGCATAATTACTAGTAAAGCAACAGGAGATACTTAATGACTAGGATTTGTTGACATGAGGGTACAGAGTAGAGTTTCCAAAGGAGGTGTCGGAGGTAATAAAGGGGAAGGAGAAGGAGCCAAGTCATATCAAATCACCAAATCTCTACCAGGAGAGAGCTGGTTATGGTCTTCCTGAAGAGGAATCTTCATACAGGGACAAAGTGACACTTGTTTTTATTTCTTTGATACTAACTTGTCCTTTGACAAGGTAGCCAAATGTATCTGGGAAGGCTGAGAAACAGACTTGTAGAATTTGATTTAACCTTCTGATCTGGGGTCATGGAGCAGCAGTTTTCTTGGCTCGGCCTGACTAGCAGGGTGCAGTGTGGAAGAGGTTCAGCTCTGTTCTGAGCTCCCTAAGAACAGCCACAAAAACTCTAACATCTTAACTGAAACAAGTTGAATAAAAACTCACTCCAACTACTTAATGCTGTTGTACTAACTTGACCCACTGAACCAGCAGACTGAGAACACCTACGTAAGGGGCTTAACTCCACTTTTCCAAAACTGGTGGGTCATTCCAGTTTTACAATAAGCTCTCATGGGTCACAAACTCAATAAAAAAAAGCTAACCACTAAAGTTTTTATGATCATAAATGATCTTTGATTCTCAACTACTGGTTTATGGGAGAAGCAGTTCCAAGCTCAAAATCTGCATGACCCCAGCCCGGTCATTGGGCTGGGGTCATGCAGATGACCAGTATGTACAACGATGTGCATCCAGTTACCTTTCTCAATCTATGAAGGCATCACACGTAAACGTCCTTTGTGCTCAGGCTTGATTCATGCATGATACTATCCAACAAAGTAAGGCTCAATTTTCTCTGATATACCTATTTTTGGAGGGGCCATGTTGGTAGAATTTTCAGGTGTAGAAAGGAACAGAGATTAGAAAGCGGAGTTTGCCTTGGTTTTGCTTTCCTCTTGCTCTCTAACAGTGGCCAGTTACTTAACTGTATTCTTCACCGAACATTACAGCTTTTCCATTTTTCTTAGGATTTGTCATGGTTTCATCTACTGAACTTGATAATGACTCTCAGCCATGTAGGGCTGAGATAATGCAATTGTAAAAATGGTCATAAAAGGGCCTAGCATGGATTTAATCAGGAAACAAGGAGTCAGATGAGCTTAAAATAAGCATGCACTAAATGACTCTAACACACTCTTATGATGTACTCTGTTTCACTTATCTGCTTCAGTAATTTTGGATTGGATGCTTGTTATTATGTTCGAAGATATGGAAGGTATCCAACCCCACGAACAAAGGTACTCCTTGGATAGTAGCCATTTTGTCATGTTAGCCTGACACCCACAGGTTGTATGGCAGGGAAGGTCAATGCTGAGGCCATTACAAACTAAACCTGGCTCCTGTATGACAGTCCAGCCATTCAGAATCTGCGAGGAACACCCGTAATTAGAATTTTAAGCCATATATTAACCATTATGAACTCTCCTTTGCATCTTTTATTTTATAACCTAAAAAATGTACTTAAAGAACAAAGTATCTTCTGGAAGAAGGAAATGCCTTTTCAGAGTCTGCACTATTTAAAAGGCATTCAAGTAAAAGCTTGGGTTTAGCAACTCTCTGAGCAAAATTCCCCAGGGTAAGAAATAAATAAAACATCATTATTTAGAAATTAATGAGGCTTGATGAAGTCTCAGTTATGTGTCCAGCATTATTTTTTTGTAAAACTATTCTCAGTCTACAAATATTAATTTATACCAAAAAAGTAAGGTAGAAATAAAATCTCTGAATCCTATTTAGGTTATTCTTTAATCACTAACTGCGTGGAGTTAACTTGTTTGTTACTCTCAAAGTAGAACCCATAAACTCTTTAGCTGACCTACAAAGATCTCAATAGGATAAATACAAATCTTTGGTTTTCACATCAGTTTAATTTATAAACAATTAGAACATGTGTTTTTCTTAAGCATATTTAAGGTTTTAATTAGAGTGAATTAGTAATTGAAATTGTTTGTTTGTAGTTATTTTGTTAAACTTTGGATGCAGTTTTCTTGTTTTAATTTTGATAATTTCAAACTTAAAGATAGTTTAAATAATAGTATAAAGAATTACTGTATGCTCAAATCCCCCAAGATTGGCCAAATTTTAATATTTTACCATATTTTCTCTATCATTTCTATGCTCTGTCTTTCTGTCTGTCACACTCTCTATAAACACACACACATACACACACGTTTTTCCTGAAACCACTGACAGTAAGTTGCAGACATAACAATTATTTAACTGTAAATAATTTAGTATATATTTCTTACAAGTAAGGACATTCTCTTATATAACCACAATAAAAGTATCAAAATCTGGAAATTAACAATTATATAGTAGTATTACCTAACATAAATATCTTACTCAAATTTTTCTAATTGTACCCATAATACCTTTTAGAGCAAAAGCAAATCTCAGATCCTACACTCCACATGCTTGACAGGTCTCTCCCTCGCTCGCTCTCTCTCTCTCTCTCTCTCTCTCTCTCTCTGTTTGCTTATTTATTTATTTATGGCTGTGTTGGGTCCTCGTTGCGGTGCGCAGGCTTATTGTAGTGGCTTCTCTTGTTGCAGAGCACAGGCTCTAGGTGTGCGTGCTTCAGTAGTGTGGCACAAGGGCTCAGTAGTTGTGGCTCGCGGGCTCTACAGCGCAGGATCAACAGTTGTGACTCAAGGGCTTAGTTGCTCTGCCGTATGTGGGATCATGCCAGACCAGTGCTCGAACCCGTGTCCCCTGCATTGGCAGGCAGATTCTTAACCACTGAGCCCCAGGTAGTCCCTCGGTTAAAATGGAACAATTCCTCAATCTTACTTTTTCATGCCCTTGAAATTTCGAATGTCATGGACAATTATATAATGTGGTTTTGTCTGATGTTTCCTCATGATTAGATTCTTCGGTGAATTATTTTTTGTATTCTCCTCAGTGTAATGTGTTAAGAGGCACATGATATTGATCTGTCTCATCACTGATCATGCTAACTCTGATCATGGGATTAAGATGGTGAAGGACAGATTTCTCCACTATAAAGTTTCTACTTTTCCCTTTCTAGGCAATAGCGTATGTCAACAAAGAAAATGCATAAGGCCCATTCTCTCATGGAATGTACATTTTATCAAGGGATGTAGACTGTAATAAAATGAAAAGAAAGTAAGGGAGGGGGCTTCCTTGGTGGCGCAGTGGTTGAGTCCGCCTGCCGATGCAGGGGACACGGGCTCGCGCCCCGGTCTGGGAAGATCCCACATGCCGCGGAGCGGCTAGGCCCGTAAGCCATGGCCGCTGACCCTGTGCGTCCGGAGCCTGTGCTCCACAATGGTAGAGGCCACAGCAGTGAGAGGTCTGCGTACCGCAAAAAAAAAAAAAGAAAGTAAGGGAGGGAGAAAGGAAAGAAAAGAGAAAGATAGTGAAGGAGGAGAGGAAGAAAGAACAAACAAGCAAGAGATAAATTCCAGGAGCAGTAAATGCTAGGTGAAAATTAGAATAAGGTTACGAGTTTTAGAATAGGGACAGTTAGAAGAGAGTTGATGCAAAGCCTCCCAGAGGAGGTAAACATTTCCTCAGTGAACAAAACAGTGAAGGGGCTCCAGCCATGTGAAGATCTATCAAGGGGGAAGAGTACTCCTGACTGAAAACAGGAAATTCAACAGACAGAAATGAGGGGCAAGAGTTAAAATCAGATTGCTTAGGCAGATTTCCAATCATGTTGAGACTATGCAGGCGGCAGCGTGGAGTTTGGATTTTATTCTGAGAGCAAGCCAAGGAGTGAAATAACGCATGTTTTCCTTGGATAATGAAGTGTAGAGAGTTGTAAGAGCAGAGGAAGAGAGGCCAGTATGGGCTCATCTGTTTGCAACACTGGGTCCCAAGCTTTTCATCCACTGACAGTGTTACTGCATTGGTTGCAAGAGAAAACAATTCTCATATACCTTCTTTCTATGCATTTTTGTATCCAGAAAATTCAATTATGAAAGACAGATTAACTATATGTATGTAGTGATTATGGTGTTAATAATACCTGGAAACTTTCGACTGAACATATCTACAACTCATCAGAAACATTTCCAGCATTTAACTCTCCATTTTAAGTACCTTTTGCAGACAGAAAAAAATTTTTAATGTTTTCCAAAAACATATATTATTTAACTTCTTATATTTTAAAATTTTCTCAACTAAATATGGAATGAAAGCCTTTGCCAAAATCCTAATAACCACACTTAATTAAGTCATTACATGGAAACCAAAAATGATGGACCCTAACTATTGTTTTAACCATGTTTTCAGAAAAGCTGACGGTACTCTTCTAGAACCTCAGAGCTTGCGTGGAGCAGTGCAATTTTAAAATCAATTTGGTTCACACTTTGTTCTTGGGAAGACCAAGTCTTAGTTGTCAGTCTTCTGATGATACACATACTTCAGGTATAATGGGTGGAACATCACAAATAATTAATTCCATTAATGACGAATAATGGAAGTGTATCCCTTAAAACTAGCATGGCAAATCTTGCAGGAAGAACAGAAAAGCAAAACAAGAAAACCTCTGAAAATTGACTTTTTGGATAAGAGTTTGGAAATAAAAAAGTGAAATTCATCCAGCTAGCTACCTTTAGGTTTATGATAATTAAATTCCTTATAATTTTTATAATTTTCAAATTTGTCCTTTAAATATTCTTCCATGTATTAATCAAATAAAGTTCTTAGTCAATAATAAAACTACTTAAAATGGAAGAGGGTATCTTTATTATTTATTCATTTATTTATTTCGACATTGTAGTCAAAATAAAACACAGAAATTATATTTCCTTTGATAAAAAATAAATTCACAGGAGCATCGAGGAACTCTAAGCCAATTTTATTTTTAAATGTTTTCCTTTTTACTCTTAATAAATATTTGCCTTGAGAATAGTAGAAATAACCCACCAGATTAACATATATTAAAAGTGACTGACAAACCGTTTGTAAAGACATTACTTCCACTGTCTTGGTAGAACCACAATTCCTGGATTATCAATAGCATTTTTAAGAGACAAATAGCAAAAGAATGGACTGAGTCACAACTAAGTAATTTTTATTATAATTATTCATATTTTTAAAATATTTAGTTAACCTAATGTTTATTTAACATAAGGATAGGTTTTATGACTTTGAATAACTCAAGATGACATGTAAAATGAACATTTATTTTTTACCATAGCAGAATGTAATAACTGACATTAGAAGTCACTGCATAACATAACGTTAGCAAGTTCAAAACTCTAAAAGATATCTCCTCCCTTGTATGTAGCTTCCTGAAATAAAGATGCAAAGCCAGGAGATGGAGAAAAAAGCAAAAGCCAGATATTCATGGATTTGCTACATATATGACTTCTATAACTTTTATCCATCTCCTTTACCAACCACCTGTAAATAGGTAACCTTTAAGTTAAACACTCAGTTGCAGCTATATCTTACCTCAATTTGTTGTGATAATTATCTCCTATGCTCAAAGTAATCTTTAAATTATCAATTTATCTTTATCCTATTCATATATTTTAGTTAGAACCCACCCCAAAGAATAAGAACCCACCCCAAAGAATAAGATAAGCTCCCCTTTTGTATCTAAAGAGGAAAATATACCCTTAGCCATCAGTTTTTTAGCTAAAAGCTACAAACAGAAATATCTTTGCAACTTTCACATATCTCAGAAACTTTCTAGCTTCAAGAATGTGAAGCTATAAAATTATTCCTCTTTACATAAAGCTTTCCAAAAATTATTGCCCAAAATGCAAACATCTTTTCCAACAAATATTTTAAATGCAACGTAAACATACTTTGCAAGCACTGATTTAAACTAATTTCCACAAACCACACTATTATATAGTATTCTGGGATATTGCTGGTGATGTAAGCTGGCCACAGATGGTCACAGCATTCTTTACTGTCTTAAGTAGTTACAGTAAACTAGCCCCACAGAAAGACTATGAATTGTACATCTCAATGTTACAAACTTACCACCTGGCCAATCTGCTGCCACCACACAAAGGTTGAGCAGGAGCAATGTAATTTGGGGGAAAATAAGGGAAATAATCCAGTCATAAAGAAAGCAGAAACTTAATTATATAAACATTTGCTCTTCCCTTCCAGGGACCATGCTAGGCAATGAGATATGAAGATGAATAGTACATAGGCCCTTCCCTGAGGAATTCATGGTCATATAACGATACATATATATGAACAAATGCATTGTGACAGGCCAATTAATAAACAACATGTGCAAAGTATAGTAACACATAATTACTATAATATGGAGGTGAGGTGATTACCTCTCTTTTGAGTATAAAAGGTTTTTCAGAAGTGGTAGCTGAGCACACATGCATTTATTCATCCACTTATCAAATACTGATGAAGCATTATTATGCGTTAAATTGGGTTCCCCAAAACAGATGTTCATGTCTGATACCTGTGAATGTGACCAGTTTAGAAATAAGGTCATCACAGGCATAATCAAGTTAAGATGAGGTCATTAGGGTGAGCCATAATCTACTATAAGCAGTGCCCTCATAAGAGAAGGAAAATTAGGACATACATACAGACACAGAGGCAATATGTTCTACTGAAGGCAGAGGCAGAGACTGGAGTTCTGCTCTCACAAGCCACAGAATGGCTGGGGTTACCACAAACTAGAAGAGGAATGGAAGGGTCACCTCCTAAAAGTTTCAGAGCAACCTGGTCCTGTCAACACCTTGATTTTTTTCTTTTTTTTTATACAGCAGGTTCTTATTAGTCATCCATTTTATACACATCAGTGTATATATGTCAATCCCAATCGCCCAGTTCATCCCACCACCCCCGCTCCCCCACTTTCCTCCCTTGGTGTCCATACATTTGTCCTCTACATCTGTGTCTCTACTTCTGCCTTGCAAACTGGTTCATCTGTACCATTTTTTCTAGATTCCACATACATGCATTAATATACAATATTTGTTTTTCTCTTTCTGACTTACTTCACTCAGTACGAGAGTCTCTAGATCCATCCACGTCTCTACAAGTGACCCAATTTTGTTCCTTTTTATGGCTGAGTAATATTCCATTGTATATATGTACCATATCTTCTTTATCCATTCCTTTGTCCATGGGCATTTAGGTTGTTTCCATGACCTGGCTATTGTAAACAGTGCTGCAATGAACATTGGGGTGCATATGTCTTTTTGAATTATGGTTTTCTCTGAGTATATGCCCAGTAATGGGATTGCTGGGTCATACGGTAATTCTATTTTTAGGTTTTTAATGAATCTCAATGCTGTTCTCCATAGTGACTGTATCAATTTACATTCCCACCAACAGTGCAAGAGGGTTCCCTTTTCTCCACACCCTCTCCAGCATTTGTTGTTTGTAGATTTTCTGATGATGCCCATTCTAACTGATGTGAGGTGATACCTCATTGTAGTTTTGATCTGTACTTCTCTAATAATTACAGATGTTGAACAGCTTTTCATGTGCCTCTTGGATATCTGTAAATTTTCTTTGGATAAATGTCTATTTAGGTCTTCTGCCCATTTTTGGATTGGGTTGTTTGTTTCTTTAATATTGAGCTGCATGAGCTGTTTATATATTTTGGAGATAACTCCTTTGTCCGTTGATTCGTTTGCAAATATTTTCTCCCATTCTGAGGGTTGTCTTTTCATCTTGTTTGTGGTTTCCTTTGCTTTGCAAAAGCTTTTAAGTTTCATTAGGTCCAATTGTTTATTTTTTGTTTTTATTCCCACTACTCTGGGAGGTGGTCAAACAAGGTCTTGCTGTGATTTATGTCAGAGTGTTCTTCCTATGTTTTCCTCTAAGAGTTTTATAGTCTCTGGTCTGACATTTAGGTCTTTAATCATTTTGAGTTTATTTTTGTGTATGGTGTTAGGGAGTGTTCTACTTTCATTCTTTTACATGTAGCTGCCCAGTTTTCCCAGCACCACTTATTGAAGGGACTGTCTTTTCTCCATTGTATATCCTTGCCTTCTGTCACAGATTAGTTGACCATAGGTGCACAGGTTTATCATTGGGCTTTCTACCCTGTTCCATTGATCTATGTTTCTGTTTTTGTGCCAGTACCATATTGTCTTGATTACTGTAACTTTGTAGTATAGTCTGAAGTCAGGGAGTCTGATTCCTCCAGCTCCGTTTTTTTCCCTCAAGATTGCTTTGGCTATTCAGGGTCTTTTGTGTCTGCATACATATTTTAAGATTCTTTGCTCTAGTTCTGTAAAACATGCCATTGGTAATTTGATAGGGATTGCACTGAATCTGTAGATTGCTTTGGGTAGTATAGTCATTTTCATAATGTTGACTCTTCCCATCCAAGAACATGGTTGATCTCTCCATTGGTTTGTGTCATCTTTGATTTCTTTCATCAGTGTCTTATAGTTTTCTGCATACAGGTTATTTATCTCCTTAGGTAGGTTTATTCCTAAGTATTTTATTCTTTTCGTTGCAATGGTGAATGGGATTGTTCCCTTAATTTGTCTTTCTGATCTTTCGTTGTTAGTGTATAGGAATACAAGAGATTTCTGTGCATTGATTATGTACCCTGCAACCTTACCAAATTCACTGATTAGCTCTAGTCGCTTTCTGGTGGCATCTTTAGGATTATCTGTGTATATTATCATGTCATCTGCAAACAGTGACAGTTTTACTTCTTCTTTTCAATTTAGCTTCCTTTTATTTCTTTTGCTTCTCTGACTGCCATGGCTAGGACTTTCAAAACTATGTTGAATAACAGTGGCGAGAGTGGACATTCTTGCCTTGTTCCTGATCTTAGAGGAAATGCTATCAGTTTTTCACCATTGAGAACGATGTTTGCTGTGGGTTTGTCGTTTATGGCCTTTTTAATGTGGAGGTAGGTTCCCTCTATGTCCACTTTTTTGAGAATTTTTATCATAAATGGATGTTGAATTTTTTCAAAAGCTATTTCTGCATCTATTGAGATGATCATACGGTTTTTCTTCTTCAGTGTGTTAATATGGTGTATCACATTGATTGATTTGCATGTATTGAAGAATCCTTGCATCCCTGGGATAAATTCCACTTTATCATGGTGCATGATCCTTTTAATGTGTTATTGGATTCTGTTTGCTAATATTTTGCTGCAGATTTTTGCATCTATATTCATCAGTGATATTGGTGTGTAATTTTATTTTTTTGTAGTATCTTTGTCTGGTTTTGGTATCACGGTGATGGTGGCATTTTAGAATGAGTTTGGGAGTGGTCCTTCCTCTGCAATTTTTTGGAAGAGTTTGAGAAGGATGGGTGTTAGCTCTTCTCTAAATGTTTGACAGAATTCATCTGTGAAGCCATCTGGTCCTGGACTTTTGTTTGCTGGAAGATTTTTAATCACAATTTCAATTTCATCACTTGTGATTGGTCTGTTCATATTTTCTCTTTCTCCCTGGTTCAGTCTTGGAAGGTTATACATTTCTCAGAATTTGTGCACTTCTTCCGGGTTGTCCATTTTATTGGCATAGAGTTGCTTGTAGTAATCTCTTATGATGCTTTGTATTTCTGCGGTATCCATTTTAATTTCTCCTTTTTCATGTCCAATTTTATTGATTTGAGTCCTCTCTGTCCTTTTCTTGATGAGTCTGGCTAAAGGTTTATCAATTTTGTTTATCTTCTCAAAGAACCAGCTTTTAGTTTTCTTGATCTTTGTTATTGCTTTCTTTGTTTCTATTTCATTTATTTCTGCTCTGATATTTATGATTTCTTTCCTTCTACTTACATTGGGTTTTGTTTGTTTTTCTTTCTCTAGTTACTTTCGGTGTAAGGTTAGATTGCTTATTTGAGATTAGTCTTGTTTCTTGAGGTAGGATTGTTTTGCTATAAACTTCTCTCTTAGAACTGCTTTTGCTGCATCCCCTAGGTTTTGGATCGTCATGATTTTGTTGTCATTTGTCAATAGGTATTTTTTGATTTCCTCTTTGATTTCTTCAGTGATCTCTTGGTTATTTAGTAACGTATTGTTTAGCCTCCGTGTGTTTGTGTTTTTTATGATTTTTTCCCTGTAATTGTTTTCTAATTTCATAGCATCATGCTTGGAAAAGATGCTTGATATGATTTCAATTTTCTTAAATTTACTGAGGCTTGATCTGACCCAAGATGTGATCTATCCTGGAGAATGTTCTGTGTGCACTTGTGGAGAAAGTGTAATCTGCTGTTTTCAGATGGAATGTCCTATAAAGATCAAGTAAATCTATCTGGTCTGTTTTTTCATTTAAAGTTTGTGTTTCCTTATTAATTTTATGTGTGGATGATCTGTCCACTGGTTTAAGTGAGGTGTTAAAGTCCCCCACTATTATTTGTTACTGTAGATTTCCTCTTTTATTGCTCTTAGCATTTGCCTTATATATTGAGGTGTTCCTATACTGGGTGCATATATATTTATAATTGTTATATCTTCTTCTTGGATTGATCCCTTGATCATTATGTAGTGTCCTCCCTTGTCTCTTGTCACATTCATTTTAAAGTCTATTTTATCTGATGTGAGTATTGCTACTCCAGCTTTCTTTTGATTTCCATTTGCATGGAATATCTTTTTCTATCCCCTCACTTTCAGTCTGTATGTGTCCCCAGGTCTGAAATGGGTCTCCTGTAGACAGCATATATATGGGTATTGTTTTTATATCCAATCAGAGCCTGTGTCATTTGGTTGGAGCAATTAATCGATTCATAATTAAGGTTTATTGATATGCATGGTTCTATTAGCATTTTCTTAATTGTTTTGTGGTTGTTCCTGTAGGTTCTTTTCTTCTCTTGTGTTTCCCACTTAGAGAAGTTCCTTTAGCATTTGTTGTAGAGCTTGTTTGGTGGTGCTAAATTCTCTTAGCTTTTGTTTGCCTGTAAAGCTTTTGATTTCTCCATCACATGTGCATGAGATCCTTGCTGGGTAGAGTAATCTTGGTTGTAGGTTCTTCCTTTTCATCACTTTAAGTATATCATGCCACTCCCTTCTGGCTTGTAGAGTTTCTGCTGAGAAATCAGATGTTAACCTTATGGGAGTCCCCTTGTATGCTATTTGTTGTTTTTCCCTTGTTGCTTTTAATAATTTTTCTTTGTCTTTAATTTTTGTCAATTTGATTACTATGTGTCTCGGCGTGTTTCTCCTTGGGTTTATCCTGCCTGGGACTCTCTGTGCTTCCTGGACTTGGGTGGCTATTTCCTTTCCCCTGTTAGGGAAGTTTTCAACTATAGCCTCTTCAAATATATTCTCCAGTCCTTTTTCTCTCTTCTCTTTCTGGGGCCCTTATAATGCAAATGTTGGTGTGTTTAATGTTGTCCCAGAGGTCTCTTAGGCGGTCTTCATTTCTTTTCATTCTTTTGCCTTTATTCTGTTCTGCGGCAGTGAGTTCCAACATTTTGTCTTCCAGGTCACTTATCCATTCTTTTGCCTCAGTTATTCTGCTATTGAGTCCTTCTAGTGTATTTTTCATTTCAGTTATTACATTGTCCATCTCTGTTTGTTTTTTCTTTAATTCTTCCAGGTGTTTGTTCTTTAATTCTTCTAGATCTTTGTTAAACATTTCTTGCATCTTTTCAATCTTTGTCTCCATTCTTCTTCCGAGGTCCTGGATCATCTTCACTGTCATTATTCTGAATTATTTTCCTGGAAGGTTGCCTGTCTCCACTTCCTTTAGTTGTTTCTCTGGGGTTTTGTCTTCTTCCTTCATCTGGTACATAGTCCTCTGCCTTTTCACTTTGTCTTTCTGTGAATGTGGTCTTCATTCCATAGGCTGCAGCACTGTAGTTCTTCTTGCTTCTGCTTTGTGCCCTCTGGTGGATAAGGCTATCTAAGAGGTTTGTGCAGCTTCCTGATGGGAGGGACTGGTGGTGGGTAGAGCTGGGTGTTGCTCTGGTGGGCAGAGCTCAGTAAAACTTTAATCCACTTGTCTGCTGATGGGTGGGACTGAGTTCCCTCTCTGTTGGTTGTCTGGCCTAAGGCGACCCAGCAGGCTCTTTGGTGGGGCTAATGGTGGACTCTGGGAAGGCTCACGCCAAGGAGTACTTCCCAGAACTTCTGCTGCCAGTGTCCTTGTCCCCACGGTGAGCCACAGCCACCCCCAGCCTCTGCAGGAGACCCTCCAACGCTAGCAGGAAGGTCTGGTTCAGTCTCCTATGGGGTCACTGGTCCTTCTCCCGGGTCCTGATGTGCACACTACTTTGTGTGTGCCCTCCAAGAGTGGAGTCTCTGTTTCCCCCAGTCCTGTCGAAGTCCTGCAACCAAATCCTGCTCTCCCTCAAAGTCTGATTCTCTAGGAATTCCTCCTCCCGTTGCTGGACCCCCAGGTTGGGAAGCCTGACCTGGGGCTCAGAACCTTCACTTCAGTGGGTGGACTTCTGTGGTATAACTGTTCTCCAGTTTCTGAGTCACCCACACAGCAGTTATGGGATTTTATTTTATTGTGATTTCACCCCTCCAACCGTCTCACTGCAGCTTCTCCTTTGTCTTTGGATGTGGGGTATCTTTTTGGTGAGTTCCAGTGTCTTCCTGTCGATGACTGTTTAGCACTTAGTTGTGATTCCGGTGCTCTCGCAAGAGGGAGTGAGCACACGTCCTTCTACTCCGCCATTTCGATCCAATCTCCAACACCCTGATTTTGGAATTCTAGCCTCCCAACTGTGAAAGAATAGATTTCTGTTGTTTAAGCACTCAGTGTGTGGCGCTGTGTTACAAAAGCCCTAGGAAACTAATACAAGCATCTACTATGGACAACACATGAAGAGTATTACTCAGGAAATGGTAGTGAAAAGAACAAAGACTCACGATGCTAATAGGTTGTCCTGGGCAATAATATAAACAAAACACAAGTTATGAACAGGTGTTGTTTACTGGGAGAGTTGGACGTGATTTGATATTACTGTAGAAAAAAGTGGGATGATGAGGCTGGAGAGGAAGGCAGGCCCAGATCCTAAAAACTTTTCTTCGTATTTGTGAAGAGTGTGGGTTTAATCCTGTTAATAACAGTATGATTTATGGTTGAAGTTAGGGAAATAGCGATATGCTTATGCTTTCAGCAGGTCACTCTGCTAGCAAGATAATCAATTTGATCTGGGCAGTAGCAGAAGGAGAGAGACCAGTTTGGAAGCTAAAGTTATAGGACAAGCAAGAGATAAAATGAGGATCTGAGTGATGGTGGTGGTCGCAGCAAGGACTTTCAAGTCAAATTGATTTCAAACTTAGAGCTACAGAGAAGAGGCTATGGGTAACCAATTTTCTTTGTTAATTTTTAGACTATTGTTTAAGGCAATGGTGCTAGTAAAAGACAACAACAACAAAACCCCTCAAAAATAGATTAAATGATAAGTAAAATTTAGTCCTTCCATTTAGAAATGAATAATGTAGAGATGACACCGACACACATGTACACGAACATGCTGGCTCGCTCCTAGTGTGGGAGCCAGAGAGAAATCTAGATGAGAGAGCTGCCTGAAATGCTGGGCTAAAATCCAGGCAGATGTGAGCATCCTATTTGAGTCTCAAAGCAGAAAAAGAGACTTCACAAAGGGACTGCCCCTAAATCCTGATTTATCTGGGCATTTGTAGTTTACTTTGACTTAGGGTTTGTTTTCTGACAAAGTTACTATTTCCCAATCTGTTTTTTAAAACCAGTAAAATAAGCATAATAAATATATCTCTCCTTGGCATTTTCTGACATTAAATCTAAACTGTAAGAAAATTTCCCTGCTTTTTTCTCCCAATGTAATCTAGCAGATGGATTTATGTGGACATGACTTTGGAAAAGGCAAGAAAAGAACTTAGATGGAAACATACCTCCACTGGACTAGAGCAACTGAACTCAGGGTTCACAGTACTTACCCTCCACTTGGTCAGAATGATGAACTTACATAACAGTCAGTCAGTACACCGAGGCTGAGGCGTCTGTTTAGGCTTGTCTGGTTCAATAATGATGCTAACAATAATAATAGTGGCTAATGTTTATTGAGCCTTTATCATGTGCCAGGCTCCATACTATAAACTCACTGCACTATCTTATTTGATCTACCCAGCAAACCAATAAAGTAGGCCATAATCTTATTCTCATTCTATTGATAGGGAAACCATACCTCAGGAAAGATAAATAACTTTTCCAAGTGGTGAATTAAGGATGTGAATGTACTTTTAATCATTAGGTTATTACAGTCAATCATAGGTACCAAATGTCTATAACACATTTGTGTACGTGTATGTGTGTATGTGTGTGTGTGTGTGTGTGTGTGTGTGTGTGTGTGTGTGTGTGGACAGAGAGATAAAAGAGAGGGAGGGGGGAGGGAGTGGGAGGAAGAGAGAGAGAGAGAGAGACAGACAGACGAGGAGAGGGAGGAAGGAGAGAGGAGAGAGAAAATAAAATAAGTTTACGGGCTCTTGACAAGATTTTGCAGGATCAAAATTCAAATCCAAGTCCATCTCTGTTGTGTTACCTGGGACAATTTTCCTCATCCCTATAGACCTCAGCATGTAAAATGGGGAAAATAAATAGTAGGTGCTTTGAAGGGTGATGGGAGGATTAAGAGTCACTATATGAAACCATGCATAGAAAGCAGGTAGAAAGTACTATGTAGCTAGTGTTATCATTTTCATCAGTATCATCGTCGTAAGTAGTTACTCGTCACTGCAAATATTTAAAAAGGAGTGGGACAAATACACAGCAGGGGTATTATAAAAAGGATTCACAGGCTGAATAGGTAATTGGGTAAGATAATCATTATCCTGCAAGTTAGGATCTGTGATCATATAAGTCTGGGAAATGCTACATGATATATTCCCTTCCTGCAATTTCAAAAGCAATGTCAGGTTTATCGAGAGTTTCAAAGGTCAATGAAGCTGTTTCCCTTGCTTTTAACTCAGAATTTCTGAGCTCTGTCAGACTGTATGACCCTTCATTGACTTTACACTTGAGTAGAACTCACAACGTTGGTGTTATTTTACACATATTATATAAAGTGCCTAATCTGGAGCCAAAGAGACGTGTTCCTTATTTTTGGTTCTAACTCATCAGTAATTCAAAATCAAATAACTGTCACTTAAAAGAGCAGAACTGAGGTGCAAAATAAGCCTTTTAGAGAATAGGGAGCATTTCTTAGACAGTGTTCCCGTTATACTGGTTATGGTTTAGATGGAAGAATATCTGGGGTAAGAAACCTAAACATAACACAAAAAGTGTGACAAAAGAAAGTTAAGCCACTGTCAATAAAGTATATACTGGGCTTTTAAAGTAAAGTTGTACAGTGATCCAGGTTTAACATACCTTTAGCTGAAATCACAGAGTCATATATGTACCATCTTCAAATCAAAATTATTATGTGTGTGAAACTCGCTTTGCTCCCTTGTGTGCACTGTCTTTGCCACAAGATTCAAAAAGAACAATATGCTTTCTTGACAGTTTGAAATTATACCTTGTAAATGTTACACAGCTACCTTGCTAGGAAAATTTCAAACTACTGGCAAAAAATAAAAATCACTATATCATGTTTTCTAAATATTTCCTATGAGCTAAATATGTTTTCCAAATATGCCATATTTTACAAGAAGTGGATCACTTCTTGAGTTATATAATCAAAATATTACTATAGTTAAGCCTTTGTTAAAGAATTGAGACAGTCTACAAATAATTTACAAGTACTAATTTTAACTTCGATATAACAAATCTCAAATTCTTTAAATTTCCAACCTAACCTACAGACCTTGAAGGAAATGACTATTATGTGTTATGTACCAGATACTCTCCTAAGCACTTTAACACATTTTTGTCATGTAATTCCCACATGATCCATATAGTTTCACATTATACAAGAGAACAGTATAGCTCAAAACATTTACATTGTTCTCCAGGTTCTCCCGACTAGTGGGTGGGATCTACTGAAGAGACCTAAATGAAAAGGGTCAGCCGGATCTTCTGAGTCTAAGTCTAACCAAGAAACATACTATACTAAAGCAAATATCCGGCACCCTCTCTCCCTGGAAAGGAAAAAGAAGGCCAAGGTTTAAAAATTCTGACATAATTGGTACTTGGGACACCAGACCACAACAGCATTGAATTGAGAAGACAGACAACACATACAAAACACATGGGAGCAGGTCAATTATAAATCACCGATCCAGAATCACAGAATTGCTGGTAGTCTTTGAAGCTACAAACAAATGTCTATTTAATCTGCCTTTCTGTCTTTTAGGTTTCCCATTTTGCAGATGGGGATACTAAACTCTAGAGAGTTATTTATTTAGTCTAACGTCAAATAAGATAAAAAGAGAGAAAAAAAACAAACAACATAAAGCATGCATGATCAGCACGTGAAATCAGGGTATGCTTAATTTAGTAATAGTCAGTACAGTATATGAATCAGGTAAATTGGCCATTCTGCTAGATGTCCACAGGGGTAAAGTGAGAATATTTACTTAGCCCACACAGGTGATGCTCAAATAAACTAATTAAAGTTTTCAAACTGTTCTGCAAATATAGGATGCTCCAAGAGTGGCAAGCATCGTTACTATTCAAATTAATGCCAAATCTCCCCTGTTCCACAAAGCTATATAAATGTAAAATAGACTCATTTCATTTTCTTCATCTATTTCCTGCCTCCAATCTTCAACATCTGATCTTAGGGCTCTTTAATATTTTATCGAAATGCCTTAAAGAATCAAAAGAGAAAAAACATATCCCTGAAAGTGAGAAACACCAATGCAACCCCCAATGTCATCACCAAGGCTGAGATATATAGGCAATATCCAAACTTCACATAAAAAAATGAAAGGGTGCTTTGGAAAAATTTCACCCTATCTTCCCTAACTTCTATAAAAACACAATGGACTGAGGAAAGGGAATGACTTTGTTTTTTTAAGTTGATCAACACTTCTTTGACAGCTTATGTTATAAGAAGGATAATATTAAATTCTCACCAAACCCTATGAAGCTGATACTCTTATAAACCACAATTTTTTAAGCTAACGAAGAAACCGTACCTCAGAGAAGTTACACATTGTTCCCAGGGTCATGTGGCTAAATCAAGTGGTAACAACAGATTCAAATCCCAGCAGTCTGATTTCAAAGGTCAGATTTTAACAATAAATAAATGCTCCCTTCCCAGCATTTTCTTTTATAAACATCTACTTCATGTCCTTAACCAACAATTTATACCAACATAGCAATTAGGTAACAAAACTAAAAGAGGCCTGTGACAATCTTGCTACAATGTCCTCCTCTTTTAGATAAGGATACTGAGGTCAACCACATTAATAAAATTAGGTACTATCAGAAGTTAGTAGCAAGAGTGGCAACAGAACCCAGAACTTGTAACCTTACTATTTTCCCCTCTACAATAGGCAGAGCTGCAGGTTTCTTGAAGAATTTTACCCACAATGATAACCATCTGGAGAGAAGGAAGGGAGGGAGGGAAGAAACGACGGAGGGGAGGGAAGGAAGGAAGGAAGGAAGGAAAAAGAAAGGGAAGTAAAAGAAAAAAAAAAAGGGCTATATGGTCTGATTGTTAGAAAAAGCCTGACTCCTTTATGGTGCTTTGGCTATTATTCCATGATCCCATTTGAATGATCAAATATCATACCCCTATTGTATAAGAAAATATGCTTGGCAATGGATGGGAAGTACAAGAAGCACAAGCGATTCATCTGCCCTCATTTAACCTACATGACAATGGAAAGAAAAACTGTTAATGTATGGAGAGTAATGGAGATTGAATAAAGTGCCTTAGAGTGAAAATTTTATGGAACTGTAGTGTAACATTTCCATTCCTCTAGTATCAATAATAAAAGGGCAGCACTCTTACGGAACACTAATAAAAATAATGCAGATTTTCCTCTTACTAAGGTGAATACAAAGGGCAGGAAAAGAAACATTAATGCCATTACCAAAATTATTTGTAATCTTTCCCTTCTCAAAAAGAAAAAGAAGCTGAGCCTGACCTCTCAAGTTCCCACATGCTTTATCTGAATTTTCAGCCTTATTTCTCTTATACAAGACATAAATCAAATTAGCTGTTTTCTCTGATGCACTGTGAGAAGGCCAATGGGCAGATGAACTAATAATACAGTCCCCAGCCCAATGCCTAGCAAACAGTTTGCTCCCAAAACATACTGAATGAAAGAATAAATGAGGGAGTGTAGTAAAGACTGCTGTCTGTCCACCAAGATCCATTTACCTCTTTTTCCAGGATACTATTCTAGATGCTGTTTCCCAGCTTCCCATACATAGCCAAAGAAGGCCATGTGACTGAACTTCAACCAAGGTGAATGAATGGAATTAAGGGCCTGTCCTATAAAGCCTCTCATTAGCTGCTCCAAGTTCTTTTCTTCAGCCTGCTGACTGGAAACGTGAAGCCCAGAACCATCCTGAAGGCATATGCTTAAGAGGCAGAACCCTCATCTGCCTGGATCCCTGAACAACTACGTAGATAAGATGACACCAACCTCCCCAGCTCGTGGACACGGAACCACCCTAGGTTTTTGAACTTGAGAACTAATATTCCATTTTATTAACTCAATGAAATTTGGGTCCATTTGTTGCATCTCTTTCTCCTACCTAAATTAATGCAATGGGTAATCACAGAACTCAAGCCCGAAATCACATTTTGGCATCTAGGTTTTACACAATATATATATTCCAAATAATGAAAGAGCTTGCAACTGCTCCCTTTCATGCACACAACACACAAACAGCTGGTGGGAGCTCAACCTTTTACTAACACTTTCCTTTAGAAAAAGAAAGCTTTGCATTGACATTTTGTTTGTTTATTAAAAATATTTTATGCCCACATATATATTATAAATATTCTGGGCAGCTTCAGTTTTACTGTCTTCTTAGCTATAATGGAACTCTTTTTCCAAAAAAAAAAAAAAAACTCAAATATAAAATTAGTGTGTTAGTGTACACAGACAGTGAAAGCTGCCTGTCCTTTCCCGTGAAGGTGTCACGTCTACAGAGAGGAAAGCTTTACTAGTGCCCAGGGACAACACAACTCTCGGTGACTTAACGATCTGTGTGTGGGTGAAGGAGATAGAGAGGAAGATTGTGCCTTGCAGGTACAACCCATCATTCTATTAATACTCTGTATAATGAAGCACAGTTCAAGGTGGCATCTACGCATACTATTTGCATCCTATCCCAGAGTGGAGCTATCAGAAACACTAATAACACCTTAATGTTAAAAAAAAAAAGACTGAATATTGTACCTGGAAACTGATATGAGAAGAGCTCTAGGTCACTTTCTTTTTGTGTTAATACAGCTGGTGCCTTAAAACCATCTCAGACCTGTACACTGTTGATAATGAGTCAACACGTGGTCAGTAGACAAGCAAGGTGAGAGCAGAAAGCAGACTCCAAAAGTTGGAATATTATAGCATATTAAATGTTAGGCATACAATTTTTACATATGAATCCCTCCTTCCATAAAACTATAGAGAAATTAAGAAAACGTGAAAATTGAGAAATAAGAATTCTTGAGGTAAAAAGACCTAAAAAACAGTGACAACTCTGTAGACTGTGCTTAAAAACACCTTTATCTCAGAGACTGCCTGGTGATACACAAGTACCTACGCTTCAAAGCCCAATTCAAACATCACCATCTCTTTGAAGCCTTTCCTGACTTGCTCCTATCTTCCCCTGTCCAAAAAAAGAAAGGTAATCTGCCTTTCGTGTGCTCCCAATATTCCTGGTTCTCCTCATAAGATAAATCATCAGTCACATCGTCACCACTAATACACACTGGGCAATTACTAGGAACATACAAACAGGAAAATGTTCTGGTTTGGATTAGAGAATATATAATAAGAATTATTGTTTCAATTAAATAGTCCAATAGGAACAGTTAGAAGAATAGTGTGAAACAGAGTATCAGTTTCTATCTGATGCACGGATTACTGATAACTTCAAATTTAGAGTGGAGGCCCTAAAGAAGTCCTGGGACTACATGCCTTTATTCAACTACTAACACTCTACTGTCACCCGGGAACAGAACAGTTGGTAGTTATCTCACATTTCCTTAGCTTTCGTCAGTTGTAGAACACAGCTTTCCTGGAAGGTGGGGCACCCTTCTATGCTTCAATAAATAGCAAAGTAAGAAGAAAAAGGAAAATACACCCAATATTAAGCTGCAAGTGAACAAGTGAGGTTTTGTAGAACCATCTGTGTTTTGTTGTGTTTTTTTTTTCCAATTGATGTATGTCAGGCTGGTATAAAAGGGGCGGGTTGAACATCTGGACCGAAACCAAGGCGTTTAACATTTCCAAGCAATTCACAGGCATGGATGATTTATGATGCTATTCTGAGATTTTTATCATGTATCCTCTCTACTTTATGAAACGTGGACAGGCACATAAACCTGGTGACACTTCATGACATAAAAACAGTGACTGAAGACTGACAAAGAAGAAAGAAAAAAAGAATCATTTTCGTTTGGAGGCGTTCCAAACAGAGCAGGTCCCTGGGAAGATGAGTTGAATTCTGTTCCAGCCAGAGCACCTTTCAGCACTGGACAGAAGCTTTGTGTTTAAGCAATCATGGGCTTCCTCTATCTCTAGCAAAAGAGGAAAAGCATCTGTGACTTAACTGATGTAATTGTGTGGCCTTTTTCACTAGAGAAGCTGAGCAGTCATATTACTGAGTACTGAAAAGCCCTGAAGAAAACAAGGCCACTGTAATAAACTTTCTATCTTCAAAATGACCCATATCCTTCGGTTTTGGCCAAAAAAAAAAAAAAGGTAAGAAAAAAGGCAAAAGCAAAAAAGTGAGGGGGGAAAAGGTACAAAGACTTTGGGCATACCAAGGAAAATAGAAACAGCATAACATTTTGGCAAAGATGAAGCTTGTTTATAAATCATTTGTCTTACAGATATTCTCTGTAAGAAAAATAACGCCCCTAAGGTAGCGATTTCTATTTTGTGGCAGAGATATGCCATATATTTAGAAACACTAGAAACTGTCTACTGTCATCAACTTGTTGATTAATTTCAAACAATATGCAGTCTCAGTAAAACTCTTGTGACTGGAGAAGATTTGCACCATGACTTTTTAAGGTAACACATTATATGTATATGGTCAGATAGATTTACATTTTTAAAAATATATCACTCAATTTAACAATAATCACTGCATTTTGAATTTGCTCAAATAAGTAACAGACTTTGGCATAAAATGCTATCCTATGTCTATATATATAGGTCTAGCATTTTAGAAAAGTCATTTGTCTTATTTATTTTATCAATATTTCAACCAGTGACACTTGATTAGTATCAGAGCTCAAAGAATATGATCTTTTATTTATGTCATCGTTAGATAACAATTTGAACATTCATTTATATTTTCTGTATTTATGAGAGTTTTGGCTTTTGAGACTTTTTAATTTTCTCATGGTCAATCATGTTTAATGACTAAAGCATAAATATTTTATTGCTTCTAATAATTATTTCTCATTAGAAACATAGCCTTTTTTTTTTTTTTTTTTCAAAGAAGCCTTGGCACTTTAGAATGGTCCATCAGGAATGTATGATGTCCTTCTGTACACAAAGATAAGAGACAAGTGAGCAACAGCTCTGGGGATTTCTAGTTACTTGATAGTGCAACAGACTCCAAAATACCTACGCTATGAAGAATACTGGGTAGATATTCACCAGTAACACTTAAAAATTAAACTCTTTTTTTTTAAAGTCTTTATTGAATTTGTGACAATATTGTTTCTGTTTTTTACGTTTTGGTTTTTTGGCCACAAGGCATGTGGGATCTTAACTCCCCCACCAGGGATCGAACCCTCACGCCCTGCATTGGAAGGTGAAGTCTGAACCACTGGACCACCAGGGAAGTCCCTACGTTAAACGCTTTAATATCCACAGCTGATATGACATCAAAAGGGAAAAGAACAACTCTTCTTTCTAGATATTATTAGAGTTAAAACTGCATCAAGAAGCATGGAAGTCAACTTCACTACAGGAGGATTTGAAGAGAGCATTCCCTGCACAGCCTGTTTGTACTCCGTGAAGCTCTATCTGTGAGCCAGGGATGGGAAATCCTGGATGTCCCTCCCAGGCCAATTTACTCCATGACCTATAGATAGAAGGTTGTAAATGAATGTTCCTGAATATCACCTTGTACCTCAGGAGCCCATTTTCCTTTGCTGAATTAGACACTTACCTTCTAAAAGAACCCTTTCCCTCAGGGGTTCTAAAATAGAGCTGCTTAATTATGCATACCATGCACCCTGGAGAACAAAAGTCCTCCCAATCATAGGAAATAAATCATTATTATTGATTAAAATGTCATTTCAGTGAGAGATCAGGAACCCCCAAAAAGATCATTTTTGCTTTCCAAATTACACCTAAAAAGTTTAAACTGTAAGTAAAATGCCATTCTGTGCTGCTGCAACGAATTTCCAATAATAGTGTCTGCTTTATAGTGGTTCAAAAACATTGCCTTAATCAGGTTGACCTTTAAAGAGCCTTTCTAGACTGAAATCCTTTAAAATGCTTCGGCATGCTACTATTCACATGCAATCTATCTACCCAAATATAATTATAAAAGCTTTAAAATCACAATTTAATATTTGTTCTAGACACCAATTATTATTTTTGTCACTTCTGTCAAACATTAGAGTTCTGTTTAGAAGCCATTAAGAGATTTAAAATTTTAATACTTGCTTATACTAGTTTAGAATTGGCCTAAACGCTAAAAACTGTGTTCTTGGGGTGGGGGTGGGTTAAACAAAAAACAAAACTTGCTTCAAGATACCAAGCAAATATGGGGTTGGCCAAAAAGTTCGTTCAGGTTTTTCCCTAACATCTTCTAAGCAGTGGATCCATTTGGAAGTGTTTAGCATATAATCATGACATCCATACTTCTCTAATTCTTACTTTGGTTTTCAGTGTTAATAAAACACTTCTACCTACTTGAATCCTTTTGAAAAGTATAGCATTCCTGGGAAGTACAGAAAAGTCTTCTATTTTAAAGATGAGGAAATAGGTTCAGGGAGAGAAATTTCATTCATATCTAAGTAGCAATATTTATTTCATCAGCCAGTACCCTCAAGGAGTAAGAGTCTGCCTCAGCCATGCAGGGCCTAACACAGCTTTTCTGATGTTCACGAAAGATCAACATTGCTGCCCATATCTGTAATTACTGGATGAACCTTCGAGATTAAGTCCTCTAACCTCAGTGTTCCATCCTATCTTAAATTGGGTGTTGGGAAGGATTAGAAATAAAGTGATTTTTCCAAAGTCAAACAATTGATTAGAGCCCGCCTGACACTAGACTCCAGATCTCCTGACTCCCATTCAACTGTTCTATCATCTCCTGCCTGTTTTCTCCTTTTCAAGAACTGAATAGATAAAAACATTCCAGTCAGACTCTGAATGCCAGCTAGCCAGTTCTGAAAGGTAATGGAATTGTCTTTGGAAACATTTCTTTCCTTTCTAAACATGTGTTTTACAAGACACTAAGGACTGGAACCAGACGTCAAATTTCAACTCTGTTTCTCATTGCAAGTTTCTGAAGTACTAGTATACTTCTTCTATGGACCTTTCAGCATGGCACGTGTCACATACTTTAATGAACAGGGAAGAATGTACAAATTAGCCATACCGTTTGCTGCCTTTTTTTTTTTTTTCTTTTGCAGTACGCGGGCCTCTCACTGTTGTGGCCTCTCCCGTTGCGGAGCACAGGCTCTGGAAGCGCAGGCCCAGCGGCCATGGCTCACGGGCCCAGCCGCTCCGCGGCATGTGGGATCTTCCCGGACCGGGACACAAACCAGTGTCCCCTGCATCGGCAGGCGGACTCTCAACCACTGCGCCACCAGGGAAGCCCCGTTTGCTGCCTCTTATATTCTATATCCTATCATATATTTCCAGCCAGAATGTTCATCGGTTTTTAGTTGATCAATCACATAAAACCATTATTTTCAAAACTCAACACACAATTATTATAGTTCTGGGTATTCAGCAAGCATGAAAAATGATTTATGCCTCCTTCATATCACCGCTTCAGTCTTACAAGTCTTAAGCCTCTGAAGCATATGTCTTCAACATACATGCATACATACATACATAAATAAATAAGGCTACTGCAAGGGCTAGTCATAACTCCACTGAGGGTTTAACAAAAGATTATAATGAGAATGATCACGTTTATGCAACTTTCCTACTCTAAGCAGAAATATAAACCTTTATTACCAGAGCCTGCATCATCGTTTATACGTAAAAACATGACTGTTTATTTAAATGAAATGAAATTGTTCTTCTCTAAACCAAACAGCACAAAGTAATCAGATGCTGGATTTAATCTGGTTTTAATTCCTCCACTGAAAACATTATTTGTATACTTACAGGACTTGGCCAACTGCTGTATTATAAATATTACAACTACAAGCACTTGATTATTTAGCATGTTTCCCAATCATCACCCGCCAAAGGAAATTATTTAATAGAAATCAGCATCACATTAGCTTTGAGCTTCTGTGAGGACTGCAGGGAAGATTTTAACAGACATGAATATTACAATTTGTCCAAGTCCTTTTTTAGTTCCTTCCTTCATTCATTCAAAAATATACGTTACATGACTATTATGTGCAATGCACTGGGGATACAATCCTTAGTACAAAAAGCAAACATACCATTTCTCTATCTTCATGAATCTTAGTCTACTGGGGGAGCAAAAAATAATGATTAAACAACACAAAAACTGGCACTTCCCTGGTGGTGCAGTGGTTAAGAATCCGCCTGCTAATGCAGGCGACATGGGTTCGAGCCCTGGTCCGGGAAGATGCCACATGCCGTGGAACAACTAAGCCCATGAGCCACAACTACTGAGCCCGTGAGCCACAACTAGTGAAGCCCATGAGCCTAGAGCCCATGCTCTGCAACAAGAGAAGTCACCGCTATGAGAAGCCCGTGTACGGCAACAAAGAGTAGCCCCCACTCGCTGCACTAGAGAAAGCCCACGTGCAGCAACGAAGACCCAATGCAGCCAAAAATTAATTAATAATTAATTAAAAGAAAATAAAACACAAAAACTTTTCCTGACTAAATATTCATTCACTCAACAAATATTTATTGAGAGCCTACAATGCGGAAGGCATTATTTCTAGACATTTGGGTTACATCAGTGATCAGACAAAAATCAGTGCCCTCTTTGCAGGCATCTTCCAGGATGCAGAGGCAGATGCCATGACAACTGCTGGAGAAAAAGAAGAAAAAGTGGAGGAGGAAAGAGGATTCAGAGCATTGGAGCTGGGAGTTGTAATATTAAAAAGCATGTTAAGGATGAGTTTTACTGAAAGGTGACCATTAAGGAGACTTTTAAAAGGTATTAAATGCCTTGAAAAACTATTACAAAACAGAGGCTTGAAAGTCAGGCAGGGATGTGTGAGCCATGAAAAGGGTGTGGTGTTTATGCCAAGTGTGGTGGGAAGCGAACTTTATGGAAAATTTGAGTCGTCATGCATGGCTCAAATTTCTGACTCCTCTGATAAAATGGATGGTGGGATTATTTACTGAGTTAGCAAAGAGGGGAAAGTATAAGAAGTAAAGTCCTCAGCTGTCAGTCCTTTTGTCTACAACTGTGGCATCCAGAATACTGAAGGGATCAGAAACCGCTCTACACAGGCTCCCATTCCCATCTCTAAATTATACCCAAACACAAATAAGGAAGTTAGATTTGAATTCTCGCTCGATATAAATATGAAATCAGGAAAACCCCAAGAAATGCCATAACTTTCCCTATAACTCGGTTTGTTACTTTCAAATCATACTTTTCAGGAGAGTGAAGCTTATCACTCCTATGGGGAGGTGGGGTCTTCACAAATGTCTGCCTGAGCTTCTTTCATAGAAAAAGGTGGATGTGGAACCCAGCACGTAATTTGAAAAACTGGTCTACATCCACCTCCGAGTTGAGAAACACTGGGATAAACATCTAGAATGCTAAAACTCTAGGAACCTATGACAAAAACACATCGACACTGGTAAGCAATACATCAGATAACCCATTCACTTATAAAAAGTCAGAGGAGAGCTGTCTTTGAGATCACCACCATACTCAGAATAAAAGAACTATTCCGTAAACTACAGAGCCACTTTCTCTGTTAAAAAATATGCAAATAGTCTTGAATCAAATAGTCTCATTAAGTAGTTATCCTTCCAATATTGTCAGATCAAACAGGAACAGAAGCAGTAGGGGGCATTTCATCACTTTGTCACCTTACCCTCCTTTATCTGTGCTCATTTCATTCTTCTGGATGTCACTGAACTTGACTCTGGTACACTCTAACCCGGTTTTTCTATAAGTCATTTTTATGACCATTTTATGATTTCAGGCAGACCAAAACAAAGCACCAGAGTTATGAAACAGTTCTCTTCAATATAATATTATTAGTGAGCTTAAAAAAAAAAGTTAATGGATTTAAGCATACCACAGGATAACATTGGTCCTGTATAAGTGCTTTTAAAGATATTAAATGTCACAAATGTATTTTCTAATATCAGGCCTTTAAATGTGGGTAACTAACCTCTTTTCTGGCTTTAGGCTGTAAATCCAGTTGTGTGTATTAAAGAGAGCAGAGAGAATGCAAAGACTAAAAACAAACAAACAACAACTCATTCCTATGTTCTAGAATTAAAGGTGATGTCTCTACTCAGTTACCCAGGGCTGGGCACTTTGTCAGTAAGGCTGTGTATTGGGGCTAGGTGGCTACAATCTCAATGAGTTCACAGTCTCTATAGGAAATTTAGTATGAAAAGAGACTGCCAATATGGGCAATTACACTCTGTATCAAAACAGTGGTGACAGTATAAATAGACCCAGACATTCTCAAGAGGGAAACATTTTACTTAGGAGAAATGATTAAATCACCACTCTATTATGGTGGATAAAAGAAAGGAAGCTAGTTCTGAATCATTGCAATTTTTTTCTCTTTCTTTCCTTAACATCTGTGACAAACATTGTAGTTTCCACCATTAGATGCTAGACAGGGCTCTACCTCAGAGAGGGAACCTGTGCTTTTCTGAAAATGTAAATATCTTTCTAATTTCCAAGCAAGAGAAAGGAAGCACCTTTCTAGTTTCTAATATAGCCTGGACATTCTGATGCATAGGTTCACATCCTGAGGTTAAAGCTGTTATGTGTAACACGGGCCATTATATTCTGTCTAAAATTAAGAACATTTGTGATTTCTGGTAACTTTTCTAATTGCTTCAACTTCATGATAGTCTCTGTTCAAAGGAGACTTCCTTGGAGAACTTCTTGCTCTTCATGTCAGAACCTGCCATTTGATACTTAGAGGGAAAAATGTAGGTTGCTAAATAATAATGGCTCTGATTTTTCATTTTAATTAATGCAAGAACAAGAGTAACTGTATAATTGAAAGACCAAGAGGAGCGAGTGAAATTCTTCTTACCTGTCTTATGAATAGGAGTTTAAGATGCTAGCTTTCCAAAACTCAAAAGAAATGGGGATACTTATGTTTTAAAATCAGCAAATCACTACTTTTACTGACATATTTCCATACTTTGACCTGATGCTTAGCTCAACACACAGAGGAAAAGTTTAATTCACCATCCAATTTTACATTAGCATTTTCCTATTTGCTTCTTCTTTTTTTTTTTTTTTTGCGGTACGCGGGCCTCTCACTGCTGTGGCCTCTCCCGTTTTGGAGCACAGGCTCAGCGGTTAAGGCTCACGGGCCCAGCCGCTCTGTGGCATGCGGAATCTTCCCGGACCGGGGCACGAACCCGCATCCCCTGCATCGGCAGGCGGACTCTCAACCACTGCGCCACCAGGGAAGCCCCTATTTGCTTCTTTATAATGTTTGAGGTATGACTGTGAGTTAACCGGAGAAGAAAATCTGTTTCCTTATTTTGTAGACACAACCTTACACTTCAATATCACAACAGTGCTTATGAATTCTAAGGTAAATTTAACAATACCAAGTACAGCCAAGAAGGTTAAAGGTTCAAATTTTGAGTCATTTTAGGAGTTTCAGATAAAACAGTTTCAATGGGTCCTATCCATATGTTAAAAAAGGGAAAGACTCAGCTAAAGCCAAGTGAGATTATTCTTCCAGTGGAAGGATATTCTATTCCCACTTATCCATGTAACTGTAATTAAGATTGCTACATTTTCGGGCTTCCCTGGTGGCGCAGTGGTTGAGAGTCCGCCTGCCGATGCAGGGGACGCGGGTTCGTGCCCCGGTGCGGGAGGATCCCACATGCCGCAGAGCGGCTGGGCCCGTGAGCCATGGCCCCTGAGCCTGCGCGTCCAGAGCCTGTGCTCCGCAACGGGAGAGGCCACAACAGTGAGACGCCCGCGTACTGCAAAAAGATTGTTACATTTTCAAGGATAATTTGTTTCTTTATTTTCTTGAAACTAATCTAAAAATATGAGGGAGAGGAGGATAATTTAAACTTTCAATACAGCTTTAGTAATGTGCCTTTATTTTAATGAAAAATCTGAAAAAGCAACTTACACATTTTACATGTGCCATCCAAGAGGTTGTCTCCAAAAATAATAAAATGTGACATCTAGAAATTCAGTAATTTTTCTTCTACAGATCTATGTATTTTCTATGATTTTTTTGTTTGTTTTTTGTTTTTTATGCTAAAAACTACTCTTTTCTTATATACCATTTGGTCTTCTATCAGGACACTCCTATACACACATACACACATACACACACACACACACACACACACACAGATGCTTAATAAACATTATTAGAAAAAAGAAGTTAAATAAAGCCAGATCAAAGAGGTCACATATATTAAATTTGGCTGAACATCACACAAAGTACATTTATCCTTATTATTTGGATAATACAAACTACAGCTTAGCATGAGTATTTTAAATTTAACATGTTGGGATACAAGTTATTAAACATGACCTTCTTTAGCCATTAAAGAAATTATGCAAACATAATCAAAAAAAGACTGCTGACAATAAACCTCAGGAAGACATGGCTCTGAAGTCAAGTTTTAAGAAGAGGCACAGACCTTGTCAAGGTAGATTTTGTCCCCTTTCCTTTCATTTTTTACAGAGGGAAATTATAACACCAAAAAGTATGTTAAGAATGAAGGTTTCACTGCCACTCTGAAACTGCCTAGGAAACAAAAGGCTGTTTATTGCACTACATGTTGAGCCCCAAAGATTAAGAATTTGTGTTTCCACTGAAAATGTCTCCTTCTTCCCCAAAGGGAGCAGCCTGGGGACTAATAGAGCATTCAAAGTTAATATCCAGTTTTATACATCAGAAGATGAGGCTCAGCAAAATTCCTTTGCAAGAACTGGTCTCTCATCTTTGTATTTGTGTGGTCAATATTTGCAGAACTTCGAATTTTCCACATTAAAATTCATACTATTAGTTTCAACCTAATGGTCAAGTCTACCAAGAAATACCTGATACCTCAGGAAAGACAAGATGGTGGAGTAGAAGGAGATGCTCTCACTCTCTCTTTCTAGAACACCAGAATCACAACTAACTGCTGAACAATCATCAACAGGAAGATACTGGAACTCACCTAAAAAGACAGCCCACATCCAAAGGCACAGGGGACGCCACAATGACATGGCAGGAGGGCTGCAATCACAATTAAATCAAATCCCATAACTGCTGTGTGGGTGACTCACAAACTGGAGAACATTTGTACCACAGAAGTCCACCCACTGGAGTGAAGGTTCTGAGCCCCATGTCAGGCTTCCGAACCTGGAGGTCCAGCAACGGGAGGAGGAATTCCTAGAGAATCAGACTTTGAGGGCTAGCGGGATTTGACTGCAGGACTTAGACAGGACTGGGGGAAACACAGACTCCACTCTTGGAGGGCACACACAAAGCAGTGTGCGCATCGGGACCCAGGGGAAGGAGCAGTGACCCCATAGGAGACTGAACCAGACCTATCTACCTCCTAGTGTTGGAGGGTGTCCTGCAGAGGCGGGGGTAGCTATGCCTCACCATGAGGACAAGGACACTGGCAGAAGAAGTTCTGGGAAGTACTCCTTGGCGTGAGTCCTCCCAAAGTCCACCATTAGCCTCACCAAAGAGCCCAGGTAGGAAGAATTGGACAAATTCTTAGAAATGTATAACCCTCCAAGACTGAACCAGGAAGAAATAGAAAATATGAACAGACCAATCACAAGTAATGAAATTGAGACTGTGATTAAAAATCTTCCAACAAACAAAACCCAGGACCACATGGTTTCACAGGTGAATTCTATCAAACATTTAGAGAAGAGCTAACACCCATCCTTCTCAAAATCTTCCAAAAAATTGCAGAGGAAGGAAAACTCCCAAACTCATTATATAAGGCCACCATCACCCTGATACCAAAACCAGCCAAAGATGCTATAAAAAAATAAAATTACACACCAATATCACTGATGAATATAGATGCAAAAATCCTCAACAAAATACTAGCAAACAGAATCCAACAACACATTAAAAGTATCATACACCATGATCAAGTGGGATTTATCCCAGAGATGCGAGGATTCTTCAATATACCCATATCAAATCAATGTGATACACCATATTAACAAATTGAATAAAAACCATAAGATCATCTCAATAAACACAGAAAAAGCTTTTGACAAAATTCAACACCCATTTATGATAAAAACTCTCCAGAAAGTGGGCATAGAGGGAACCTACTTCAATAAAATAAAGGCCATATACGACACACCCACAGCAAACATCATTCTCAATGGTAAAAAAACTGAAAGCATTTTCTCTAAGTTCAGGAACAAGACAAGGATGTCCACTCTCACCACTATTATTCAACATAGTTTTGGAAGTTCTAGCCATGGCAATCAGAGAAGAAAAAGAAATAAAAGGAATACAAACCGAAAAAGAAAAATAAAACTGCCACTGTTTGCAGATGACATGATACTATACACAGAGAACCCTAAAGATGCCACCAGAAAACTACTAGAGCTAATCAATGAATTTGGTAAAGTTGCAGGATACAAAATTAACGCACAGAAATTTCTTGCATTCCTATACACTAATGATAAAAAAGCTGAAAGAGTAATTAAGGAAACACTCCCATTTACCATTGCAACAAAAATAATAAAATACATAATAATAAACCTATCTAGGGAGACAAAAGACCTGTATGCAGAAAACTATAAGACAATGTTGAAAGAAATTAAAGATGAAACCAACAGATGGAGAGATATACCATGTTCTTGGGATTGGAAGAATCAATACTGTGAAAATGACTATACTACCCAAAGCAATCTACAGATTCAATGCAATCCCTATCAAATTACCAATGGCATATTTTACAGAACTAGAACAAAAAAATCTAAAAATTTGTATGGAGACACAAAAGACCCTGAAAAGCCAAAGCAGTCTTGAGGGAAAAAAATGGAGCTGGAGGAATCAGCCTCCCTGACTTCAGACTATACTACAAAGCTACAGTAATCAAGACAATATGGTACTGGCACAAAAACAGAAATATAGATCAATGGAACGGGATAGAAAGCCAAGAGATAAAACCACGCACCTATGGTCAATTAATTTATGACAAAGGAGGCAAGGATATACAATGGAGAAAAGACAGTCTCTTCAATAAGTGGTGCTGGGAAAACTGGACAGCTACATGTAAAAGAAAGAAATTAGAACACTCCCTAACACCATACACAAAAATAAACTCAAAGTTGATCAGAGACCTAAATGTAAGACCAGACACTATAAAACTCTTAGAGGAAAACATGGGAAGAACACTCTTTGACATAAATCACAGCAAGATCTTTTTTGATCCACCTCCTAGAGTAATGGAAATAAAAACAAAAATAAACAAATGGGACCTAATGAAACTTCAACGCTTTTGCACAGCAAAGGAAACCATAAACAAGACGAAAAGACAACCCTCAGAATGGGAGAAAATATTTGCAAACGAATCATCAGACAAAGGATTAATCTCCAAAATATATAAACAGCTGATGCAGCTCAATATTAAAAAAAACAAACAACCCAATCCAAAAATGGGCAGAAGGCCTAAATAGACATTTCTCCAAAGAAGACACACAGATGGCCAAGAAGCACATGAAAAGCTGCTCAACGTCACTTATTAGTAGAGAAATGCAAATCAAAATTACAATGAAGTATCACCTCACACCAGTTAGAATGGGCATCATCAGAAAATCTACAAACAACAAATGCTGGAGAGGGTGTGGAGAAAAGGGAACCCTCTTGCACTGTTGGTGGGAATGTAAATTGATACAGCCACTATGGAGAACAGTATGGAGGTTCCTTAAAAAACTAAAAATAGAATTACCATATGACCCAGCAATCTCACTACTGGGCATATACCCAGAGAAAACCATAATTCAAAAAGACACATGCACCCCAATGTCCATTGCAGCACTATTTACAATAGCCAGGTCATGGAAGCAACCTAAATGCCCACTGACAGATAAATGGATAAAGGAGATGTGGTACATATATACAATGGAATATTACTCAGCCATAAAAAGGAACAAAGTTGGGTCATTTTTAGAGACGTGGATGCATCTAGAGATTCTCATACAGAGTGAAGTAAGTCAGAAAGAGAAAAACAAATATCATATATTAATGCATATATGTGGAATCTAGAAAATGGTACAGATGAATCAGTTTGCAGGGCAAAAATTGAGACACAGAAGTAGAGAAAAACATATGGACACCAAGGGGGGAAAGCGGCAGAGGGTGGTGGTGGTGTGATGAATCGGGCGATTGGGATTGACATGTATACACTGATGTGTATAAAATGGATGACTAATAAGAACCTGCTGTCTAAAATAATAAAATAAATTTTAAAAAGGAAAAAAAAAAGTATGTTAAGAATGAAAAGAGGTATGAAATTTACGTCAGAAGCCCAGAATTTAGGTCCTGAATTTTATTCTCTTACGGATCACTTATTTAAAAAAAAAAAATATTTGGATGCAAACTGACAAATTTGATTTGATGAATTTAGTTTCCTGGGCTTTCACTTAATTATAAAATGTGAAGATGTACAGATTCACTTCTCAGGAAAGGATATAGTCAAGAAAGGAATTTGCTTCCCAAAGACAGAGAGAAATCAGTACAGAAAGCAGAAGAACAGAATTGAGAGTTAAGACTCAAAGAATAAGTTGAAAATATATAATCAAAATCAACCTCATTCATTAAGGAGTTGCCCTGTTGGGGATGGAAGTAATTTACCTTCTCTCAATAGGCCCAACATGGAAAGATTTTTATGTTTTTGTTTTATTTTACCCTAGCATTGGAACAGATCACTGTTTCTTCACAGAACACTATACCTAGTTGACTTCTGACTGGCATTTAGGGGTCACATTGCCTAACAATGATTAATATTTACACTCTAGAATCACACTGGACCTGGCAAGATGGTCACATGGGAACTAGAAGAGCAGAATCTCATCTCATCTCATCTCAATCTCACTTCGGCAACAAGCATCACTCACTCATGGAAGGTAAAGAGCAAATGTCTGCACTCTACCATCTCTCTCTTTTTTACTTTTTCTCTCCTTCCATCCCCTCTTTTCCTTGTTCCTTTATTATTAACCAGGAGAGTAGAATTTGAAAAGACTAATTTGTGTCTAACCTAATTACACATCAATAAGATTAATCTGACTAGGCCTGAGAAATAGTGGAAAACATGATCAGAACTGAGATGACAACAGCACATTTAGCACAGATGATGGAGAACAGTGAACGGCAAGATGCGACTCTCTATTGCACAGATAATGGCGGGAATTTTTATCCACATAAGGATCCAGAGGCAGATGAATCTTCAGAAACAGATAATGAAATACAGACCAAAGAAAATGTGAGACTAAACCAAATATGGTCACTCTGTGCTGATGAGAAGAAATGCTGGATAAATTATTACCTGTACTTATTACAACTGTTTCAAATCCCTTTGTGATCTTTTCTCCCATGATAAAATAATAATATTAAACTAAATAACTACCACAGGATCTCTCAAAATTAGATATTTAGACACGTGCTTAAGTCACCAGGTGAAATACACACAATTCGCAGACCTACTAGAGAATGGACTTGAGGACACGGGGAGGGGGAAGGGTAAGCTGGGACAAAGTGAGAGAGTGGCATGGACATATATACACTACCAAACGTAAAATAGATAGCTAGTGGGAAGCAGCCACATAGCACAGGGAGATCAGCTCAGTGCTCTGTGACCACCTAGAGGGGTGGGATAGGGAAGGTGGGAGGGAGGGAGACGCAAGAGGGAAGAGATATGGGGATATATGTATATGTATAACTGATTCACTTTGTTATAAAGCAGAAACTAACACACCCAAAAAAATAAATTAAAAAAAATAAAGAACATTTACCTGCAAAATCTAGGAAATCAAAAGAAAGTCACCGTGTTCAATTAAAAAAAAAAAAAAAGAAAATAAAAAATTGTAACTTCCATATCCCCGAAGGATAAATAAATGGTTTGAAAAAGGTCTCCACTACAAAGTTAAATTGCAGCATTATTAAGAGTATTTTGTGGACTATAAAAACAGTATATTTGAAGCAGAATAAAGTACACACACACACACACACACACACACACACAGAGGAAAAAAAGGAAGAAAGAAATTGCAGGGCTTGGTATTGTCATGGCAATGGCCTAGATTCACCACAGAGTTGTCTCTCTTAAAAATAGTAACAATTTTTTTTTAACTTTGTTGGAATCATTAATAGATGCTTTCAATTAACAGGAAACCAAGATTCATAAAATCAGATTCTGCATAATTTTTCCTTTTCCTTGCAACTTCCAAAACGAAATGCAATACACTCTCCACTGACATCATTTGCTTCTTAAGCAATATAACAATTTAAATATAACAATTTAACTGTTCTTCGGGGATTCAACTAAATTAAGAGATCTAGAATGGCTGTAGTATTGAAGAATGCCAGAAATGATGTAACTCAGGCTAACATTTGACACTTTGGAAAATGGAAATTTTATTGTCATCATTGTCATCACTTTCAAAGATTGCAGTAACACCCCTTCCTCCTCTGACATGCCAACACTTAGTGGTTCTTGGAAACAGCAAGTGTAGAAACTATGATAGTTTACTGGGTTCCTATCTGATCCTGTTCTAGGCACTATAAAAATATTCTGACAATTCCGCTGAGAGAAATACTTCCATTTTATAGAAGATGGCTCAGAGAATCAAAAAGTTAAAGTTATACTGCCAGCTGGTTTCAGCACTAGAGTTCAAACCCAGGGCTATCTGATTTCCTAACTTAATTTAGTAGAACTCTTCCATGTTGCCCACAAAACACAAGGTTAAGGAGTAGCACTGAAATAGGATAGCACCATATCCAAGCAAAGCTCTGGTCCTGAGACGGCTGGAACATAAATCTGCCTAGTCTGTTATAAATGTTCCATTATTCAGTGATCATTAAGAAGCGATCATATAATTGGAAATATTCATTATGCATATTTATTTTCAAATAAATACGCATTATTTATTTTCAATTTGTAGGAAATCACCTACATTAAAGCTATAGATTATGTGTTCCCTTACTATTTATGGTTTCCGTCTTCAGCAGAATTACTATATTCCACCCTTTATGAAGCTTGCTGTCAATACCACCTTGAAGAGGACTTTAAATTATATAGAAAGCTACTCTGAAGAGAATGCTGAACAGTTTTTTGCATCTGCACAGAAGTCTATAAAAAGAGGGAAGATGTTAGACTTTGGTAATTTTTGGTGACAGCATAAAGGTGCAGTGAAAAGAATATACAGTTTTGGAGTCAGACCCATGTGGATCTAAACTGCGTCTCCCAGGAGTTGTTAACAAAGACACCCTGGACAGAATTTTCCCATCTAAAAAAAAAAAAAAAAGAGGCAAAATCATATCTGCTTCACATAGTTATTATAAGCTCAAAAACAAGACATAAAAATCACCTATCTCCTGTAGTATATACAGAGAAAAGTAGAGTTTGGGGAATCAGAGAGGTTAACTTTCATCACATCTTTACCAGTTACTGGCTGTGGGATCTCAAACTAGTAGGGTCCCTTAAGATCTGAGACCTGATTTTCTGATTTTTATGCTAAAAACGGCATTTGCCTTAGAGGAAGGATAGCTGTGGCATGCTTAGCTGAGTACTGACACTTGGTAAATAACCAAGAAATGTTAGTTCCCTTCCCTGTTACACAGGAGGCATTTGAAAGATGCTGGCTTCCTTTTGGTATCACATAAGTGATGTGATACCACACATCACTGTGTAAAGTGATGTGATCAATTTACCACAAACTGATTACAAAACAGGTTCACTAAGGGAGAAGCATAGAATAGGGGAGACTTGGGCATCTATAGATGAGAGAATCCACCAGACCTTGATTGGTTCAGATACGGACACCCACGGCCCTTCCATCATTAAAGTATTATAAGAGAGGCTCCTGTAGAAACTTAGAATATAATGTTTTCTAAATGTCTATATTAGGCGTTAAATGTGAATCTTAACATAGTCACTCTCTTGCTTGAAAGTCTTAAAAGTCGAATCTTATTTTTAGAATAAAGTTAAAAATTCTTTATATGGCCTTACAGTACCTAGGTTGATCTGGGTCTTGCCTAATTCTCAAGACACTCTCCTTAACTGCTACGCTTAGTCCTACTTGACCCCTGATTGTTCTTCGAGTGCACCGAGCCCTTTCCTACCTCCCCCTTTGCCTGTACTGTTCCCTCTGCCTGGGGTTCTTCCTTGGCCTTGTCAACTCTCACTCCTTTTTTCTACTTAAATGGGAACTTTTGTCAGACCTTTCTAACTCAGGTCCTCCTACAGTTGTCAGATAACCCCGTGTATCATAAAACACTCATCTAAATTTTAATTTAATAGGCATTTCTATAATTATTTGTTTAGCATCTCTCTTGAGCCCATGAAATTACAGACCTAATGAGAGCAATGCCTGTGTCTATCGTTACAATCAGTGCTCAAGTGTACACTCACAGAACAAAGACACTAATGTTACGGTCACACAATGTTAATCAAGGAGCTGTTTCTTCAGCTATTTTATGTGAAAATGTTTTTATTCTATAAAAGAAAAGATTTAGTTCTGTTTTATAGCAGAGCATGTAATTTCCAGCCTAATTATTCAGCTCTTATTCCAATATAGTTGCATACACACACTGGTTAATTAATTTCCCTTTTATACTGAGGCATAAACCTGTAAGCTAACATCTAAGTCACAGAATGACCTTAGCTATAGGGTAGAGCAGGGTTGCTCTGCCTTAATGCTACTGATATTCGGGCCACATAATTTTTTGTTGAGGAGGCTATCATGTACAATGTACAATGCATCATGTACAGTGCAGCATTCCTGGTTTCTACCTATCAGATACCAATAGCATCCACTCCCCAGCTGTAAGAACTAAAAGTATCTCTAGATATTGCCAATTATCTCCTTGAGAACAAAATTATCCCCTGGTTGAGTACCACTGATGCAGAGCATCTGTATTAAAACACAGTCTTTGCTCTGATGAGTTGCAAACCTATGTGGGTGGTGTTAATACAGGAATACAAGAATAACTGAGACACATAAAAAATGCTATTAGACTTAAAAAAGAATCTCTCCTTTTCCAAGGAGTTAGCATTTCATTATGTATTGTCTCACGCTAATTTACTGTGGCTATGTCAATTCTTAATCAACATTATAAACTGCTTAATAAAAGCAGTAATACCTTGCACAGTACCCCACCACAGAGCCCTGGGGAGCATTCACAACCATCAGCACTTTGATTATTATTATGCCAGAAGAAAACGTGAACACCACACCAGGCTTTCAGGAGAGGCAAGTGTCGAGCATTCAGAAAAGGGTTAAAGTAAACTTTCAGCATTATGCAAGACTGTGTTCACATTTCATTGGGCAAACACAGAAGACTGAAACACTGGGAAAATTATAGTTTTTCAGTCTTTTCAGATCAATGAAAGATGAAATAGAATTGTTTTGTTTTTTTTTGGGGGGGAAGAAAATTCTAAAGATTCTAGAAACATTATTGACCTGAAGAGTAAAACAGTTTTTACTGCTAAAAATTGCAGTACAGGGCTTCCCTGGTGGCGCAGTGGTTGAGAGTCCGCCTGCCGATGCAGGGGACACGGGTTCGTGTCCCGGTCCGGGAAGATCCCACATGCTGCGGAGCGGCTAGGCCCGTGAGCCACGGCCGCTGAGCTTGTGCGTCCAGAGCCTGTGCTTCACAACGAGAGAGGCCACAACAGTGAGAGGCCCGTGTACCGCAAAAAAAAAAAAAAAAGCAATACGAAGTAATCATTAGTTCTTGCTCTAAATGACTTTCTGTTAGAAGGACTGTGACTTCTCTCCTACTTACTGTTCACCATCCTGTTCCAATGTCACCTCCCCTGTGCACTTTTCCATATACTCTGTGCTCCAAAGAGGACAGGCCTAGTCAGAAGGTAGAGTGAATATCTGTTCACCTAGTTTTCACTCTGCTCTGTTAAATCCCTTCAGGCAAGGCATGTGTTTATAACTATATTGCACAGTACTGAGAATTTCGGAGGAACTCCAAAATATCTGTGTAACAAGTGAATGAATGAGTAAATGAGCAATGAAATAAACATGGTTTATGCTAAGCACATGCTAGTTTGGGTACGCCTCACACTTAACTGGAGGATGATGATTTGTTATAGATCATAATGATTAAACTCCCTTGGAGTTTGTGTAACTTTTTTCTGGAAACGTAGCACCTAAGCTCTTAGTAACAGACATTCCTGCAATCCCAGAGAGGAGCTGCAAAGTGAACATGCGGGTATCACACATTATAATGCATTTCAATGTACATTATACATCATAATAATTACATAATTGTATTCGCTCCACTCCAACCAGACAATGAGACCAGCTACAACTGAGTCAACTCTATCTGTAAACTCACATCCAGCTAATTAAACGGTGCAGACCTGACTGATGTATCTGTGTGGCATCAAATCATATAAAGTCATTGTTTGATTATGTCACAGGGCTGCCACTGGTTGTTTAAAACCCGCAAATAAATATTTATCACAATTCTGTCAAAGAAGATGATGATTTTACTTGGATGGGGTGAAAAGGCCCAGAATAATCAGATGACTTGATACAAATATGACATAATCATAAACCCACCAGTAGTACCTACCAGCAACTAGAAGGAAGGGGAAAGTACCTCTTCTTAGAAGCTCATGGAATTACAAGAGAGAAAAATGCATGCTTTTGGACACACACCCTATGTCTGGACCAGCCATATTTGTTCATTCACCATATACTCTGGTTTTAAAAGGGACTTACTCTCCTCGATTAAGTACCTATATAGGGACAAAAATATGATTTTTACAAAATTCAGAAATCCCCCTCCAATACCCCTCCAATGTATACCCAAGAAATTGATACTAATAACACCATTATAGCTACATGATGATGTCTACGTACATTAGTGCAGATTTGGGTTGCTATTATTTATCATTAACTCTCATTTATACATGCTAATAGATGAAGCAATTTGCGGCGTATGAAATAACAGATTATCAAAACTCATTTTTAACCGGTTCTGGAAAGCATGCTTCCTTTACTTTTCCCACAGTAAGTTTACACTATTAATTGTCCAGTTACAATTAAAACTTATTTCACGTATCCAAGAGTATTCTAGGTGCCTGAGGTAAATAAATAAAGAGAATTATCATTTTGCTACAGCTTGCTTCTGGAGATATTAAATGCTTCAGGGAATAAGAAGAAAAGAGTATTTCCTGAGAGCTTAGCATGCCAAGTGCTGGTTAAATGCTTTTAAATATGCTGTCATTTTACCCACATTACCCTGTAAGATAGATATTACTATCTTCATGTCATAAATGCAAAAACTGAGGCTCAAAATGCTAAGCTTACCCGAAGTCACACAATGACCAAAACATGTTATTACTCAAACTGCTAAGGGGACTGTGATATCCATCTTGAATAGAAAGAAATACTGTATCCTTTTTGTGTATCTTTTTATCCAAAGATAAAACTGGTAGAAACCCAACGAAAAGATTTGCCCTAGCAGACTTTCTCTCATCCACACTAAATAAGAATGTTGCATGGGGGGTAAATAGATGTTCCCAGACCACTGATTCTGCTACACAGTAGGTTTAATAATCAAATGCAAAGTGCAGAAATCATGCATTTTATTGCACGAAAGACAGTCGCTGGAGTTATTTTAAAAACCTCTAACTGAAATATGGTATATTCTGAGAGTATTCTTTCAGAAATATATTGACTACCACAGTATTTTTAATTTACAGATGTTAAAGCATGATACCAAATATATACAGGATTAAGAAGATGATGGCTATTTATAGCAGTTAATCAAAGCTAAACTACATGTTGCAGGATCATATAATTGGAATTATAGATGATTTATTTTTGCTTTGAGAAAGGATACAACCCACTCACTGGAAAGGTCCTTAATAAATCTGAGCTTTATTCTCATCGGTCCCCTTCAGCCCAAGTTACGCATCTTGTTGCTGAAAATATACTCCCAGGTGTCAAAATTTTAGTATCTATCAACAATCTCTCTGTATCCTGGGCTTTGCTTTGAAAAAGCTTGGCTGATAAACAGATAAATCTGTCTTTCTGTGTGCATGTTTATATTTCCAGTACCTGCTTGAGCTGAAAACCAGACAGTGACAATGAATTAGGGCTATGAATGCAGCACTTTTACTAAGTGAACAAAAGAGCACGGACTCAACATAGTAAATATGAGAGTCCCTGAAGTTGTTAGAATCAACAGAAATTAGTTTTTAATTCCAGCAGTGCTACAAACCAGAGCGTCCTTATGCAAGTTGTCTCACTACAATGAGGTTTGTTTTGTTCAGGTCTCAAATAAGAACTTAGGATTTTCTCTTACATTCTGAAAAATCCACCAATTGTGGATGTAATATATATATATATATATATATATATATATATATCCTAATATTTTTGTTACTTGAAGCATGATCCCTAGACCAGCAGTATCTAGATTACCTGGGAATTTGGTAGAAATTAAGGTTTCAGGCCCTACCCAGGCTTACTGGAAAAGCATCTGCATTTTTAACAAGATTCCAAAGTGATCTGTAGGCACATTTAAGTTTGAAACGTACTGGTCTAGACATCAAGTTGTAATAATAAACAGGCACCATGTCATCTAGTCTGCATAAATCTGATTGTGTTGACAGTATTGGAATTTTTAGTACAAATATGAAAATCATTGAGGGTACTAAAAGATCTCTTGTAAAAATTAACTCTTCAGATTTTAACAGCTAGACATCACAAAAAAGACCTCTCAACCCAAAGACAGGATCTACAACCTCCCCTAACTGCTGTGGCTGAGACGTCCAATACTATGTTGAATAAATGTAGTGAGAATATCCTTGTCTTGTTCCTTATCACAAAGGAAGAGCTTTCAGTTTTTCACCACTGACAATGATGTTGGCTGTAGGTTTTTCATATACAGGCTTTATTATGTTGAGGTACTCCCTCTATACCCACTTTCTTGAGTTTTTATCATAAATGGATGCTGAATTGTGACAGATGTTTTTCCTGCATTTACTGAGATGATCATATGATTTTTACCCTTTGTTTTGTTAAGGTGATGCATCACATTTATTGATTCGTGAATGGTGAACCATCCTTGCATCCCTGGAATAAATCCCACTTGATCATGCTATATTATTCTTTTAATGTGTTGTTGGATTTGTTTGCTAATACTTCTGTGAGGATTTCTGCATCTATGTTCATCAAGAATACTGGCCTGTAATTTTCTCTTCTTTTATGGTGTCCTTGTCTGGTTTTGGTATTGGCATAATGTTGGCTCCATAAAATGTGTTTGGAAGGCTTTCTCCCTCGTTAATTTTTTGGAAGAGTTTGAGAAGTATAGGTATTAAATCTTCCTTGAATGTTTTGTAGAATTTGCCAATAAAGCCATCTGGCCCTGGGCTTTTGTTTTTGGGAGACTTTCATTACTGTTTCAATCTCCTTACTAGTAATCAGTCTATTCAGATTTTCTATTTCTTCATGATTCAGTCTTGGAAGATTGTACATTTCAAGGAATTAATTCAGTTCTTCTAGGCTGTCCAATTTGTTGGGGTATAATTATTCACAGTAGTCTCTTGTGAGTCTTTGTATTTCTGTAGTAACACTTTTAACTTCTCCTTTCATCTCTAATTTTCTCATTACTATTAGTTAGTCTAGATAAAGGTTTGTCAATTTTGTTTAGCTTTTCCAAAATGCCATTCCAAAATGGCACCCACCAGCACTGGTATTAACAAGGTAATTCGAGATCACATAAATGGCTCCCAGCAGTGACTGTGTCCCCAAAGAGTATTGCACCTGGTTCCTTCCTCCCTGGCAGATGCTTCAAGATTAGTAGGTGGGTCCCTTTTACACATAATCCATGCACATGATTTTATTCATTATTTCTTTGTGTTTGTAGGTGGGCATTTGTCTACAGTAGCCAAGTCCATCATGTTTTCAAAACTGGAAGTCTGTAGCATCAACTTTCTAATCTGTTAGAAATGGTGCTCTAACTATATTATCCACAATGATCTCACAACTCTATGACATCTCTCACTATGAATTACTGGGAAGAAGAACTAGACTGAAAAGACCAGTCTCCTGTCTTTTTCCCACTTTGTTATTGACCAATTGTGTGATGTTAGAGAAATCATTAAATATTGTTGGGCTTAAGTTTCCCAATCTATAAAGTTAGAAGTTGGGAATCAATGCCTCAAGTAAATGGATCCTCTTCTCTACAATAAGCAACTTTAGAACTGGCAAGTTTTTTGGAAAGACCCTACTTCATTCCCAATATTCTAACATTTAATTATTCAATTATTCCTAATAGAATTTTTTTAACATACATTACTGAAAAGATTACATCTTAAGCCCACTTGGTTTGTGATATTTTATAAGTGTGTGAAGAACCATCATGACTTTTTAAACCTATGGATTGAATGAAATTACAATTGCTATTATAAGGGTCTCAAGAGGTAATATGAATATAAAGTGTTTGTTGATTGTCATAAGACACTTTTTCAAGAGGCCTTCTGAAGTAGCGTGCCTTATTATTTCATCATATGGAAAAAAAGAATTGGGGGACATTTTTAGCTAGTCATGTTTAAAATAAGACATATGGTAGCTTGTGAAAATTTCAAAACAAAGTCTTGAATTTAGTATATTCAGTGCAGAATCACCCTTCTAACTACATGTGTAATGAAAGAATGTAAACTTCACAGACCACCCAAAACATAGTGTAATTCCCTTTAGAGTATCCTCTTTAAAAGTCATGTCCAAACCACTCCCAGGATTTGAACATAGAAGTCGAAGATATCCTAACAGGTATTACCCAAAAGCTAATGATTTGCTGTCAGTTCTGTCTTAAGCACATATATTTTATGGAAAAAATAAAGATATATCTGCCTGAAGATTGTACAGAAAATTTATTAAAAATCCAGACTTCAGGAGACCGATGGACTATATGCAAACTATTAGCATAGCTCTGATTTTGCAAGCACACGACTTGGATAATGTTACCCCAGTGGAGATATTCAAGTACAAAGTGGAATAAGATCTCAGAGTGCTGATGGACCAATATTCTGAACTGAGTACATTGAAGCAAACAACCAGAAACAAGCCAGAGTAATATGAGAAGCTTAAACTTGGGGAATCAGTGCAGGGAAAATGAAAGGAAACAACAGCCAACTTTATCTGAAAAGGATGAAATATCATACAACAGGAGGATGTTAACGTATCTCTGGTGAGTCTGTTGAGGGCAGGGCATGGAACAGTCAGAGCAATCTACTGTCCCCACTGAGATCTATTCTGAAGTGAGACAGGCACTTGTCTCAAAGGTCAACGACTGAATGTGCCCTACAGACGTGGTTGTGGTTATTTTACCTTTTAATCCACCTTTGAAATAAGAGATTAGAGATAAAATGAAAGCTAACTGGATCCTTGCTGGAAGAATGAAGCTTTTTAAAGGAGAGCCGTAATTACAGCTGCCTTCAAGGTAGGTGGATGCCAAATTTTAGGGACGTGCAGGATTAACGGCATTGGTAAGAACAGAACCTAAGGTATCCCCAGCAGTGTTCTTAAGAGCTTGAAAACCAAGGATTTGGAGAGCAGGTGGTTGGACACAGCTGCTGAATAATCCTCTTAACCTCATCTGTATTCCACAGGAAGAAAAATAGCAGGAAAATAAAAACCTCCACCAAGTGGTTGATGGCAGTGAAATAGAAGGAGCATCAAAAGTATACAAGGGCAAATTTGTCCTAACGCTAATAATTTTGAAAAAAAAGACACAGGCAGTTGCTGTAGAGAGCTGTGTACAAGTATAAGATAAAGACGTAATAAGTATGGCTACATAAAAGATACAACAGGGCTTCCCTGGTGGCCCAGTGGTTGAGAGTCCGCCTGCTAATGCAGGGGACACGGGTTCGTGCCCCGGTCCGGGAGGATCCCACATGCCACGGAGCGGCTGGGCCCGTGAACCATGGCCGCTGAGCCTGCATGTCCGGAGCCTGTGCTCCACAACGGGAGAGGCCACAGCAGTGAGAAGCCCGCGTACCGCAAAAAAAAAAAAAAAAAAGATACAACAGAGTAGGATGTAGGATTCTAGGGGTGGTCCTGTCTTCAAGGGACATCTAAAGCTATTATTCACTGAGGGTCTAAATCCCTCTTAATGTCTCTTGATTAATTTTTTGCCCAGGAAATAGCTAGAAATGAATAGCTCTCAGTCAATATTTAATTGATGCTTATAAATTAAATTTAATCAGGAACTAATCTAGATGTCTCACTATCCAAGGAAAATTTAAGCAAAGCCAATGCAACAAAGGAAAATGAGAAGCAAAGCAGGCAACAGGCACCAGACTTTGTGAGAGATATAAAACTTTACTATATTAAGCAACTAATATTCCTGATTATTATAGTAGAGCCTAACTAATCCTGATTAACACAGCCCCCGCTCCCCACAAAGCATGTAATAAAAATTGTTTCGGTGCAATGTAATGGTTCTATGTCTTAGTAATTCTTTATTTTTAAAAGTCCCTATATTGAGTTTACCTGAAACATATTGACTATTGAAGCTCAAGTTCTGTTTATTGCATAGTTGGAGAACTGTATAGCATCACTCCTACCATGAATGTGAGATCATTTAACGTTCAAAGTAGGAAGAGGAAACTCCTAGAGCATAGTAAGTAAAAAAGAGTCCCAGGTAACATCCAGGCCAGAACTTTCATTTTACAGTTGAGAAAACTTAGGCTCATAATTGTTAATGACTTGTCCACATTCACACTCGCACCAAACAGCAGTCCTGAAGTTCAGAGTTGTGCTTTGTCCACAATGATGGCGAGTCTTCCTCGTGTCAATGGTGAGAATTTAGTTTCCCCAAAGTTTTTTTTTTTCCCTCCCTCAAGTGAAGGAGGATGATCTTACTTCCCCTAAAGAACTGAATGACACTTAGTTGTGCTCAACAGAAATGGGAGAACACAGTGTCCTCACTTGATGATGATGATAACGGCTGATCGATTTTGAGCACATATGATGTGCCAGGCACTTTCCTAATCTTTATGAACACATTTTCATCTTCAAAATTTAAAAATCTAACCCCAAAGTAGGTTCTAACATTTTCTTCATTTTTTAAAATAAATAATCTTAAGTTTGGAGAGGTTAAATACGTTTCCCAATATTTTACAGTAAATCTGTGGCAGAATTGGGATTCAAACTCAGATCCTTCTTGATTCCAGGACCAAGATTCATAATCACTGTTCATAGGTCTGCAGGTAACAGGAAATGAATGTTCTTGAACTTCAAGTGCGAATTAAGGAGTTACACGCATAGGATTGAAGAAATGCAGCCACCAGGGTGATGTCAGAGCAGTTTGTTGCACCCAAACTCTTACCTTCCACACGGTGGTAAAATACGAACTGGAACTTTGTGTATGAGAATCTGCCATGAGGAGGAGACAGTTGTGCTGAGATGCTTTTGCGCAGCGCTGCAGACAAATCACACTTGGCTGTAAAGAAGCTGTTGATTGCTTACACGGTTTCTGTGGCATGCCAGTTCCTCTTGCCAGGCTGCTATTCCTTATCAAAGAGCCAGGAGTTCCAAGTGAGGTGAGAACCCCACTTGACAAGCAGACGTAAGCCATTTGGGGAAAATACAAATTAAAAGGCTCCAAGATAGAAATAGAAGCATTAGCAGCAGGAAGTGTCTTGGGGATACACTGTGTCAGATTACATAGGGGAACTGGGAGAATAAGTGAGTCACAGCCTCCCAGTGGATAAACCATACTGTGTCGGTAGTTGGGCCGCCTTGGAAGAAAGCTGTATTAGCTATTTAAAGGTGCCAGCACTGATCTTAATGCCCTCAAACTAGCATCTGCTTAGCAACATCCTTGAATTATGCACAGTTTGCCCGTTTCTCAAGTAGCTTTAGCATTTGTCCTAACTTCTAACCTGTGAGTCTGGAATTCCATCATCATGGAATTTTATCTATGTGTAATGGTAGGAATACAGAAATAAAAAGAATTAGAGAAGTTTTGCCTAATATCTCCCAGTTATTCAGTCAATGACTTAAAACTATGATGTTGATTTCAAGGAGTCTTGGTTTTTAAAAATAGACAGTATCAATTTGTTGTCATAGGGCACATGTGGTCAATGTCCAGGCCAAGAAATCTCAGTTTTAAGAAAGAGAGAACCCCTTAAAGCAGACCAAGCAAAAAGTTTACTGGAAGAATACAAGGAATCTCGGAAAACCTACTGCTACAAAGTACAGCTAGACCAAAATCACAACCAACAGGGCAGGTGCAAAGGTGCTACCCTTTCTCTATTTCTGGGACCATGTGGTCACTCAGCTTGCTCTCTCTCTCTCTGCCATGTTGTTTTCTTTTCTCTTTTCACATTCTTCTTTCTGTGTTAGTATGTAGTCATAGTCAGTTTAAATAGCCCAAGATTAGCATGACCCACTGGTTCCCTTGCTCAGGTCTCATCTAGTCTCTGTGTCCTCATCAAAATCCTCAAAGAGAAAAATCTCCTGCTCCTATCAGTTTGTGGTACAAGGAGACACCTGGACATCCTTTTAGCCTGCGCTGTGGCACTTGGATATTTCTAAGCGAAAGGGCTGCATACTCAGCAGACAACCCAAAGATTTCTTTTGTATTCAGCAGATTGCTTTGAATGTTCAGTCCTGATCTGACTCGAATTATAGCAAGGATGGGGCTTATCCCTGGTTAATGTATAATATGAGCACTTAACACCAGGGGAGCCACTTCTTCCCTGCCTTCTAAAACTCCCATCAGCAGTTGCCTGTATGTTTTTTACCTTGTTTCACTTAGTGCTTCTTGACTGCTAATCCTGTATAAAAGAAAATTCAATAGAAGATTCAGGGTTTCCATTTTCTATTGTTTAATCCATTTCCAGCTACTGGGAAAGGGAGTGGGAGAGGAGTTTCCATTAGCTTATTACAGGCAAAGTATTTTACCATCTAGAGTTCAAGATGGTGGCATAGGAAGATCCTAAACTAACCTTCTTCCACAGACACAAGGAATCGCCAGCTACAAATGGAATAATTCCCTCAGAAAGAGACCTGAAAGCTAGATGAAGAGCGTCTCCACAACAAAAGGTAAAAGGACAGCACTGAGACAGGTAGAAGAGGAAGCCATATGGGCTCACCAAGGAAAAACTCACATGCCAGCCACAGCAATCCACAGACAGGAGGGATTACAAAGGTGGGGTTATTTTCCTTGGAGAGTGAGGGATTCGAGCTCCACATCAAACACCCCAATGGCTAGATCCTGCACAACAGAGATGAGCCCCCCAAAACCTCTGGGTTTTAAAACCAAAGGGGCATATGCTCACGAAAACTAAAAAGCTGCAGGGAACGGAAAACCTGCTTTATAAAAGGCTCGTGTGCAGAATCACTCAACACGAAAACCAGCACAAAAACACTGGATTGAAAAGTGCTTGGGCGGTAGGTGAAAGAAACCCACTTACTAATCTTGAAGCATCTGCCCGAGAGGCAGGTACCAGATGGGACGCTCTTTGGAGACAAAGTCACTGCTAAGAGCCATTTATGTGATCTCAAGCCACCTCAAGACACAGTCTGGAATTTTGCTGTCTGCACCAGGTTCAATGTGCCCCCTGGAAGAAAATGAAACTCCAAGCCTTTGCCAAGCTTAAGTATATGATCTAAATGTATACTACTCATGAGATGTAGGAAATTAACACTGGTCTGGGACACTTTACATCCCAGGGCCTTGGTAAAAGCAAAAGCAAAACTAGTTCAGGGGTAAGTTTTCACAACACAGGGTCCACAGCATTCCCACAGAAAAAAAACATACCTAATGTGAGTTCACAATACAAAATGACAAAATATATGCGAGAAAGAAAAAGCTATCACAAAAATGAATCTGCTAGCACAGTAAAAAAAAAAAAAAAAGCAATGTAAGCACTAGGAATAATAAAAGATCATGAACATGAATAGAAAATAAGAGTTGGGAAAGTGATAAAAAGGAATTGAACCCATAATAAAACAGCAGAACATCATAAAAGATACACAGAAGATAAACGAAATAAACCAAATAGAAGTTCAAGGAAAAAAAATAATTGAAAATTTAAAAGCCAACAGACATTTGGTATTGCAATTAAATGCTTTTCACAAGTATTGTCCTTTATTTCCAAGCAAATGTTACCCTCTTTGTAGTCATCCATGGCCTTGTGACTTCTTTTGCCAATGAAATGTAAACAAAAGTGACATGTGTCCATCCTGGGAAAAAGCTTTCAGGCTTAGCTCGTGATCCCACAGGCTCTCTGTATGTTGCCTCAGCACTTATGGAATCATTTCCTGACAATGACTAAATCAACATGGGTCCCTGAGTAAATAAAATGAGCAGAGCCCCCATGTTAACTTGCACTGGGTATGTAACCTGAGGGAGAAATAAACTGCTGCTGCTTCAGCCCATAGGACTTGGGAGTTGTTTGCTGGTGCAGCATCAACTTGCTATTGTGACTGATATAAAATGTTAAATAACAGAGTAGACAATGATGAAGAAAGGGTTTAAAACTTGGAGGAGGAATCTGAGGGATTTTCTCAAAAAGCAAAATGGAGATGTAAAGAAATAGAACATTTAAAAGGATAGCTACGCATTATAGATAGGAGAAATAAATGGTCCAAAATATGTCTACTTAGATATGTAGAAAAGGACAATAGAAAACAAAATGTTAAGAGTGTCAATATTCAAATAAATGATGAATGAGAATTTTCCAAAACTGAAAAAAAGAACATGTCTTCAGATTGAAAGTAAGACATCACATGAGAAAAACTAAAAATAAATGCATAATTGGACAAATCACTATGAAACTTCAGAACTCCAAACAGAGAAAATCTTAAAAGGAAACAGAAAGAAAAAGATCACATATACAAGATTATCAATTTGACTAAGAGACAACTTCAAAATCTGCAGTAAATAAAGAGTAGAAAACAATAGAACAATATTTTCAAAGTACTGAGGGGAAAAATTTGTCAACTAGGAATTCCCAACGTAGTTTAATATTACTCAAAAATAACGGTAAAAGAATGACATTTAATGATAAACAAAGAGAGAATTTACCACTAAAAGAACTTGCTAAAAGAAATCTTTTGTGGGTGTGTTAAGTAAAAGGAAGTTGAACACAAAAGAGCAGGATGCTGGAAACAATGATGAAAAAATAAATGGGTAAATATATAGGGAAATCTATGTAAATGAAGCCTTAAGTATATTAAATATAACAATTAGAATCACTAACTGAGAGAAAAATCAAGTTGAACTAAAATACTATGTGTACAGCAAAAACTTGGAACTTTGAGTGGTACAATTAGAGTTAGAGAATTTTAGGTTTTATTTGAGAACATTGTTAAATTTGGCATCGTTAAGTTTAAAATTAAGGGAGCCTCCTACAAGCAGAAATAGAGTAAGAAATCTGAAATAATGGGAAGGAATAGTAGAATAAAAGAAAAATCAGTTGGTCTATTAGAATACAGTAAAGAAGAAATATGCAGAAACAAAAAAAAAAACTCACACAAAATATGCCAACACAAAATAAGGTGGTAGGAAGAATTTAAAAATAGTTCAAGATTCAAAATAAGTGTGAACTTTTCAACTCTCTTGATAAATGAGAAAAAAAAATTAGATGGAAAAAATACAGCTATATGCTACTAAAAGGAGACACACCTAAAATGACATATGAGGACTGAAAACAAAGTAGAAAAGGAACCCCCGGCAAAAATCAACTTAAATAAGGGAGGAATAGTAATCTGAACATGATATGAAATAAATATGATGTCAAAACGCATTACTCTGAACAGAAAGAGGATCATACCCTAATATCAAAGGGTCAATTCATTATGTGAAAAGAAGTCTGATGCCCTTTGGTGAGAAGCAGCCTACCCAGGGTCACATAACAAGCTAGTCTTGATGCAGAGCTATCAGCTGTGCTTCTTTATTGTTGTATCCTCTTCCTTTCCTCATAGCACCTAACACAATTAGTACTTGTTTACTTGTTTATTACCTGCCACGCCTATTAGGTATCAAACCCAGAATTCGAGGCTACATGCATATTTTGTCACCATATTGCCAGGTCCTAAGGAAGATGCTGGTGTACATACTTGCTCCGAGAACAAATGATGCAGTCTCAGGCTATTCTGGCCACTCACCATAGCATAATCCTTTCCATTATCCATAAGGGAAAGCATAAAGCAGCCACTGGATCAAATGGAGCAATTCATACAGTCATTTTTTTCATAATGAAGATTAAACAATTCTGCTTAATGTTACAATTTATAGTATACTTCACTGAATAACTCAATTATCTTCTATATTCCCACAGTATGATTTTAATTTCAATTTCCAAAGCCAAAGCCAAAGGTAAAAGCATCTCTACCGTGTTCTAAAGGGAAAAAAATCATAAATAATAAAAATGATGGACAATTGAATCATACATTTTAAGGCGGCAGTTTATCTTCTCATTGGCAACAGCCCGACTTGCATTCAGAAGCACATGCCCAGACCGATTTTAATATAAGGCCACAGGGATGTGTTCTTAGTTCTAACATCACCTTCACGGTATGTTAATGCTCCTCTCTCAGCACAGGTAATGTTACCTCTGCCAGGGAAGGATCTGTCGACTACCAAGAGGAGCACAGGAAGCATAAAAATCATGTTTCTCTGTTAAATATTTCCCTGCTATATCAAAAGTCCGTGCGGGGCTGATTAAATTCATTAAGCACTAGCAGATATTCTAGCTGTTCTTTTCTTTCTGGCCCAGATGCCCGCCACCCCCCCCCCAAAAAAAAGCCAACTTTGGAACAGTTGACTCGCCAAAAATCTAGTTGAGTCGCCAAAAAATCTATAGCCTAATACTTACAAGCAAATAACACTAATTAAAATACATCAATTACATAATATTATAAATCAACTATACTTCAATTCAAATATATATATGTTTAAATATCTATATATATGTGTGTATATAGATATAAATTATAGAGGAGCTGTTTTGTAACTGGCACCATGGTAAAAACTTGACATTTGCTCTTCCTAACTCTTACAATAACCCAACAAAATGGCTATTAGTACCTTTATCATTTGAAGAATGTGTGGCTTAGAGAAGTTGTAATTGATAAATTTTAAAAATGAACCCATCTCTGTCTGACCCCATCATTCATAACCATTGTATTAGATGATGAATTCTTACAATTAGAAATCTGACATGGTCTTTGGCTTTGGAGGACACAGCAGGACTTTTAGGAAGACAGTGTATATTGATTTGAGTGACAACCCAAGGAACCTGCTTATTTTGTTACACTCCCTAGTCGCCATATCTGAAACAGAAATTTTGTCATCCTAAAACATGAATTTCATATTCTATTACTTTATTGAGATATAATTCATGACCATAAAACTCACCATTCACTGCACAATTCAGTGTTTTTTAGTATATTCACAAGATCTTGTAACCACCACCACTATCTGATTCCAGAACATATTCATCACCCCAAAAAGGACCCTGTGGGCCCATTAGCAGCCACTTCACATTATTCTCTGCCCTTAGTTCCTGGAAACCACTAAAATGCTTTCTGTCTCTATCGTTTTTCCTATTCTGGACATTTCATACAAATGGAATCATACAGTACGTAGCCTATTGTGTCTGGCTTATTTACCTAGCATAACATTTTCAAGGTTCATCCACGTTGTAGTATGTATGGATACTTAATTTCCCTTATCTATTTTAATTCACATCACCTAACAAAAGATGAAAATTATTTGTACCAATCCAGAAAAAAAGAACTAACAATCTTCTTCCTTTTTCTCTGTGTGTATAGGTTAGCTGGAATTTTGTGGTTTTTACAAAGCAACTTTACATGATACAAGTCCATACACAATATCACAGTCTCTATTTCTCCATTTTACAGATGGGAAAAAAGAGTCTTGGATAGATTAGTTTATCTGTTCAAGCATTTGAGAAGGAGATTAAGCACAGACTTCTGAACATGAAGCCAAAATTACTTTCACATAGTTGATAGATATATGTCAGCAAGAACTAAATGGCTCATCCAGCCACCGAACCTACGATCTTTCGTTCATGAGAGACAAACTCTTAGAAGCCAAGTTAAGCTACCACATACCATCAATTCAGGTGTCTGTGTAGGTGAGGACATTGAACTCAAGTGCCTGCCAGGGCCATATAGGTAGTAAATGATGGGGCATAATGAACTGAAGGTAGAGGAAGGCACCAGCTGCTCAGGTAAGCCCCCTAGCACCTGGGAATGCAGGCTCAGGGTAGAAAGATAATCTGATTCCTTCTAAGAGAATCTAGAAACCATCATTTCATGTGAAATCTAATTTTAAAGTGTTAGCAACAAATTAAACTTTTTCTTTTTCAAATTAAAAGAAGAAAAGAGCAAACGCGTGAACCAAAATAATCCTGTTTTGCAGCTGTTCTGTTCCACAGGCTACTGCTTTTACAGAAAACAAAAAAGCCAGGGCACCGGAGGGTGTCAGAGCCCTCCTTAAGACGGGGCCAAAGGAGGATCAGGAAAATTTGAGTGAAGGTGACCTCCTGCCTTTCAATATTAATTCCAAAAATGTCCAACAAATTAAACATTTAAAGACAGAAGAACTGGAGCAGAAAAGATGTCCAGAAAAGAATCCTTCATTCTTTCCATTAATAATTACTAATGACATTCTTTCTGCATGTACTGCTAGGTTCTAGGAATACCATACTGTACAAGAAGATGTAATCACTGGCTTCAGAGTCTACGGTGGGAGAGTAAGATAATCTGGTAAGTAATTACAGTACACTGTGATTATCACATTGTTTACATCAATGTTAGCAGCAGAGGGAAGCCTCATTCAGGCAAAGGAAAACAGAAGCCTTCCTGGAAGAAGGAGTTGATCACACAAAGATAGGAGAAGTAAGCAGGAGGAGGAAAATCGACTATTCCTGGAAGAAGGGACAGAATGAGCAAAAGCAAGAGAAAAGACAGCATATTTTAACAATTTAAAGAAATTCAGAACCTATTTTGGAAAGCGTGGGGTGGGGGAAAGAAAGAAAGGTAGAGAGGTAAGCAAGAGCCTAATAATGTAGAATCTTTTGAAACCATGTTAAATGGCTGGAATTGAACCAAGGAAAATAGGGAACAGTGGCAGATTTACAGGTGGTTTTGGTAGTTGCATTAGCTTTAGAATTGTGACTTAAGAAGATCAATCCTATTGCCTTGTGTGGGATGGATTATAGCTTAACAAGTCTGAGGAGGTAAAGACAGAAGTTCACAGCAAGTTTGAAAACACTCAGAATATCTTGGAATAAAGCCAGCACCATGAGAAGAAGCCTGGCTCCTACTGGAGGACTGGCGACCATAGAGAGCAAGTCTCCCCCAACTAACCTACAAACTGATCCAGGACACACAAACGCACCCAGCAAGACTGGGGGAATCTTATTTCGTATCAGAAGACCTAAGCAGCTGACCTGACAGACTTGTGAGAAATAATAAATGGTTACTGTTTTTAGCCACTGAATTTTTGGGTGGTTTTTTATGGATTAACAGCTAATTGTTAAAGGATACCTTACTCCAACTTGGCTTATGAAAATCATCTGAGAAATCAAGTGAAATAAAATTTTTTCTACATATTTTTTCAATAGAGGGTGTTAAGAAAATTCCCTGAGAGTCAAAAGCATGCACTGATATTTACGCATTGCCATCAATCCTTATGGTGAATGGCTGAATATTTTGATTATATTGTTTGGGAGACAACTGGGCCATATGGAGATAATTATTGCATCTTTTAAAGTAAGTGATCATTTTATTTTGTGTATAACAATGCAATGAGATCTTCCTCTACCACCACCCTCCAGGTTAGTATTTTTCCCCATTTATGTCTAGTTAACCATAGTTAACTTCACGATCACTCTTGTTTCTTTTAAGGGCCAGGTACTATTATGGATGAACTATGTCCCCCAAAAACATATGCTGAAATCCTAAACCCCATAACAGTGAATGCGACCTTATTTGGAAAAAGGGTCTTTGCAGATATAATCAAGTTAAGATGAGGTCATATTGGACTAGGGTGGGCCTTGATATAAGGACTGGTGTCCTTACAAGAAGAGGGAAATTTGGACACAGACACACACAGGGGAGGAGGCCATGTGAAGACAGAGATTTATTTGAGTGATGCAACTACAACCCAGGGAACACCAAAAATTGTTGGTAACTTCCAGAAGATGGAAGAAGCAAGGAAGGATTTCTCCTATAGAGCTCTCAGAGAGATCACAGCCCAGCCTACGCTTTGATTTCAGACTTCTTCCCTACTCAACATGAGAAAATATATTTCCATTGTTTTAACTCACCCAGTTCATGGTACTTTGGTACAGGAGTCTTAGGTAACTAAAACAGTAACAGTTTTATTTTTTTAGACCTGTATGTTTCATAAAAGAAAAAACCGCGTGCACTACAGACAGTAAGTTACAACAGTCATGTTTTACCCCTAAAAGACTTCAATTTTAGGATCTAGTTAACTTAGTATTTTGAAGATTTGACTGAAAATGTCTTATCTGTAAACCATGGGCAAAAATGCAACAACCTTCATTTTATTCCCAGGACTCTCTCCATGATGCCAAATTCTGAAGTTTTTGAATTATCAAATTAATATGAACCACCAAAAATCTGCCTCAAGTATCTTCTCCAGAAAGGACCCAGAAAGGTCTCAACTTCCTATTTTCAAGGCTTAAATTTATATGACTTTACTACCTTCATTAACTTCAACCCTGAGAAAAACATCAAAAATGATCTCATGCTATCACTCTCTAAGGAAAGGATCTCAATGTTTCCATAGTAACTAAGGATGCTAATCAAAGGTGAAATGAATGTAAGAAAAAATCTTCCCTATGGGAAGCTTACCATTTAGGGTAGTTCCTGGGGCCACATGCTGTGGAGTTACTATATGTCAGCAATTCCTAGAATAAAAAAAACAAAAAATATACAAATAAATACATTTTTCAAGGATCAGTATTCTTATACGTAGCTGATGCTTAATTATTCCCATTCTAAACTTAAACTAGAAGGAAATAAAAATTAAATACAGTTAGTGTGGATTTCTAGCTTGGTAGAATCGCCTAGATTAAGAGCCTAGATTAGGAGGTTGGGTTTTTTTCTTTGCTTTGTGTCTCACTAGCTGTGTGCACTTTCTGGGTTTTTTTTTTTTTTTTTTTTTTTTACCTCATGTATTTTTAAAATTTTTAAATTTATTTTTATTGAAGTAACCTTAATTATTAACATTATATGTTTCATATGTACATTATATTTCTACTTTTGTATACCCTACCAAAAAAGTGTGCTCACCAACAAAAGTTTATTTTCCATCTGTCACCCTTTAACCATTTTGCCCTCCCCATGTCCCCCTTCCCATCTGGTAACCAACTTAAAAAGACACATGCGCCCCTATGTTCATTGCGGCATTATTTTAAATGGCCAAGATATGCAAACAACTTAAGTGCCCATGAACAGATAAATGGATAAAAAAAGATTCACATACAATGAAATACTACTCAGCCATTACAAAAGGTGAAATCTTGCCACCTGCAATAACATGGATGGACCTGGAGGGTACTATGCTAAGTGAAATGAGTTAGAGGGAGGAAGACAAATACTGTATGACTTCTCTCATACTTTATATATAGGATATAAAAAACTAATAAACAAGAGAAACAAAGTAAATGAACAAACCAAATCAAACTAGCTGTGTGACTTGCCATGTGACTACTGAGAAGTCAGTTCACCACTCTATCCCTTCTTTGTTAGTTTACCAGCTCTTGGAGCCTGTGACATTCTATGGTATTCAAATTCACTAAGAGCGACCATTTCCTAACAAAATATGTTACAAACTGATTTAAATAACAAAAAGGTAAGCAATGAACTAGAAGGCATCCTATTGTTTTTGTTAGTTTTATAAATATGTAAAATGAAGGTAACAAAAACAAAAAAACCTCTTCCAATAAATATGGCATTATATCTTCTCTTAAATCCACCAAGTTAAACTTTAATTGCAAAATAATTTTCTACGTGGGAGTACTCTTCCTTGAAGTAATACTTTTTCTAAGGAAAATATATACATGATATTACTAAGAGTAAATGTATATACTCGTAGCTTCATGTTTATGTATATGTGTGTATCTGCTAACCAAGCTTCTACTGTGGTTAACCTTACTTCTGCGTAAAATGATTGTCTTTTAATATTTTATAACTGAAAATATCATTTTATGTAGATATATATACATATAAATTAGCCACTCAAAAATATATTTAACTATAATATTCTCATCTAATTTACATTGAAACATAGCATATTTGACTGGGATAGAAATACAGTATTTTCTTAACTAGCCATAAATACCTTATCACTTCTTAATCTTATGCTATCCCCTGCTGGGTACCATAATAGTTCATCACTTTATTAAATACCTAACCACCTTTACTTTCAGGTTAGTATCAATAATGTCTGGAAGGTAAGAACGAAACATGTGCTCTTTATATTGTTCATATATTAAGAATGTAATTTTTTTTCTTTCCTTTCTTACATATTCTCCAAAAATAAAGTGCCACAAATTATTCTAACAAATCTAAGGAGGTGCTTCCTATGAAATAGAAAAAAATGCTATCAACTTCACCATGAATCATAACTATATCACTATTTGTCTTATTTTAATATGGTTGGTCACCAGCCGTATATATGTGTATGTGCCTCAAAGCCTGACTATTTTCTTACACTAAGGATACCCACTGGTAAGAAGGTAAAGCTCTGTTTACAGCTGTTGGCACCATTTGCAACTCCAGCTTACATATCAGAAACAACAGCTAAAATGAGAATTATCCTAAAAACAAAAATGAAAAAACTTTGGTCAAGGTTTCATTCTTTCTTTTCAATTATTACTACAACCTTGGCACATATATATATATATATATATATATATATATATATATATATACAATTTTTTTTTCTTCACAGAATGAAAGTAAGGATTACATTTATCCACTGGAATGACACAGACTTGAAATGAAAACAGACTGTAACTTTATTCATTAAATTATAATTATGTTCCACTTGTTTAAAAGCACAATCTCTGAGAAAGCTGCCTGGGATGGGATATTGGTTCAATTATTTACTAGCCATGGGAAGCCTCAATTTCACCTATAAGATGGGGAGGATAATGTTATTCAGCCTCAAAAAACAACTGAAAAGTAAGTAACATAATGCAATTTAGTATTCAGTCTACTACTTGGCATATGGTAACCAGTAACTTGATATTAATGTTGTTAAGAGTTTCTCATCCATTATGAATAGTCTCATGACAAATGAGTACATACTTCAAAGAATTTCCCCATTGTCTAGAACACTTAGCACTAATCCCACCCCTTTGATTTTAGGAATTGCTTCCTGAGGGAAACTTAGTCAAAAGAATTTACCTGTTGGATGGGCTAACATCATGAATACCTTTATCAGATTTGTTAGGTGCCACCAAGCAAAGAATGATGCCACAGAGAATGGAAAGCAGGATGGAAAGGTTGGAAAAGTAAGGAGGAATATCTGAGATTTACCCATGAAGGCCTCTGAACGGACGTCTGTTTCTAAAAGAACTTGCCCTACCCATAGTTCCTAAAAAGGAAAGCCACACGCACTATGTGATTCACCCTAATTGGCTACAGCTTTGAACCACTCATGAACACTCAACCCATATTAAGCCAGTAAGAGTCTCTCAGAGATATTGAATTGCAACAAGAGGTCCAAGCATGTAAAGGTGGAATAACTGGCAAAGAAGCCAGTCTGTGGAGAGAATTGGGGAATGAATCAAATATTCTGAGAAAAGAGAGAGTTGAGATAACATATACCCTTATTCCTCATCCCCAAGAGAAATAAGGGAATGAAAATAAGGTAAAAGAGGTGAGAAGTAGCCACATCTCTCCACCTTTCAAGTCAAGTCCGCATGAGGTCAGGTTTTATCTAGTTTTCTGTTCTGGGAGGGCCATTGTTTTGCCTGGCATGTGGTTTCAATAGTGCTTCTATTTCTGTCAGCTAGAGCAGGTTTCTGCATCTTAACTAAACAATTGCTTGTCAAGAAATAAGCCCACTGAAGGCAAGCTTTCCATGAATAATATCAAGTCCCATCTTCGTGTCTAAAGAAACTAAGGGAAACATACAGGTGAAAAATAGATAGAAACAAACAAAAATCAGTCCTTCATGCTATCCATTTATTTACAAGGAAATCCCCATATACAAATTTTCCTGGCTCCTGAATATGAATCATAGTCAGCTATTCTTTACTATTATAGGCCAAGAGTTTTTACGTTTGCATTTATTCATTTAATCAAAAATATTACTAGAAGAAACACAACAAGGTCCCTTACATCATAGGGTTTGCTGTCGTCATAAATTTACTACTCTACCACCCCCCAAAAAAACAAACAAAAATCATTTAAATAAATGTAACAGAGTAATAGATTAATATTTTTGAAATAACCTTTTTAACAAAACCATAGTATTTCCAAACTGGATCTCGTGCTCCTGTTATATTCAGCATGACAACAATCACAATATATTTATCACCCACACCACACACAAACACACACTATTTATTGTGGGGAAACAGTTACCTGTCTTAATTTGTCTTGTTCTTCAAATTGCAGCTGCGGGGCCTAGTACAACCTGGTCTAAAACATGTGCTCTTTAAATGTGTGCTGCCTGAATGAATGAATCCAACTTAAAAACTAAGTTATAGTAAGGGATGCAACTAAAACTAAGTTCAATTTCCATAGTGTATTTTCATGGCTGGTCTTAAAAATATATTTCTATTGATACCTAGGTAGATATTGAGAAGTTTTCGATTTAATAATTAGGAAATGTTTTTTCAGTCCTTATTGGAAGAAAAGTTGACTAGCCATATTCTTATCGGGGTAAAGTGACTTAGTTAAAACTTCCCTTCAGATGTGCCAGCATACACAGAGATAAATCAGGTAGACAGACATCCATGTCCATTCCTTGAAATGGGGCAAAAATACAGGAATTATTCCATACCACCTTTGTGCTGCTTTACAGAAGCAAAGAAACCATGCACCTATGCACTGATTGTATAATAGCCTCTCCCTGGACAAGAACGTGAGGAAACGTTTTCATTCCATTCATCTTCTTTAAGTTCAGCTTCCTTATGCATAAAATGAGCATAATAATTATATTCCCACCCTACACTGTTTTTATAAGGGCAGAATGAGATAATCTATGTACAGTGTCCAGCTCATAATATGCACAAAATATTTAATTTTTAAAATCACTGAAAATTTATATTTTCCAATATTACCACCCATGTCATTTAGCTGCTGTTGTAATAATTTTAAGTTATGTTTAAATTTTAATGATGGTTTTTATTATAAAAAAGCACATACGAGGATAGAGAGGACATTAATACACGAACAAATTAATAAATGGATGAATCTCCCTCGGCTAAAAGAAAGATTGGACAAATCAGAGTTCTGAACAAATGAGCTGGTATCAACACAAATGCACTGGCTATATCACAATACAAAAGAACCAGAAATCCATGAATGACCACAGACCTTCCTGGCAAAAAGCAACTATAAAGAGGCAGCATCTGGTAAAGCCTGGGTCAAAAAGGATCATTTTACTCTAGAGAACAAAATGTCCTGATCTAGACCTTTCCCAATACTTCAGAACTAAATGGTGTGTTGGTAATTTATTCAGGACAAAACAATCCTTCCCAAGTGACAGGTAAAGGAATGAAAATAAGTCTCATGAAAACGTTCAAAAAAACCCGAAGAGACATCTCTAATTGTTTCAGTTCTCACAGATGTAGGATGCAAAATTAGAAGGGAGAAACGAGAATCTTTCCACTCAGTGGGCTCTTTCACCTTCACTGGGCTCAGATAGGTATGTATCTAATAATAAACATGTATATGATCACGGCGGTTACAAGTCTATGATTGCACTGAAGCCTCCTGTGCAGTATGCCTTTACATAATCGGTGGGTAACAAACACATGGGCTCTCATGTCAGATTCGAAGCTTCACCACTTTCCTGCTACATGAACTCATGCAAGTCATTTAACCCCTACCATGCCCGTTTCCTCAGTTGTAAATGAGGAACATTAACTACCTTGCAAGGTTCTTGTGAAGATAAAACGATAGAACGTATGAAAGCTATCAGGCATACAGCAGGTATTCAGTAAATGATCTGCAGTCTGTTTTTACTGCTTTGTTTGAACATGAAAAGATAGCATGAGGTGAAAGAGACGCCGTTCAATGGCTGTCCATATTCTCAAAGGCGTTTAAGGTGTTTCTCCTTACACATATTCTATTTTACTTCAGTTATCGATGGCATTTTCCATCACTGAATCAGCAGGCATTTCTCATGGGTGTTTACTTCCTTCTCAGGTACTTAAAACCCAGCCTGACCTTTCTGTGAGAGGTAAAGGTCATGTAGACATTAAATTACCCATGTTTATTTCCAGAATTTCCATTAGTTTGGCTTGACATAATTTAGTACTAATATCCGGGTTATAAAACTAATACTAAGAAAGAGATTACATTTAAATGCATTTTCCAGTGGGAAGTGGGATGCATTTCTAATCGTGCTGTCTAACTACAAGCAAACAAATGGTCATTTGATTCTTTTGTCATTATCATGACATATAATATTGACCACAGAGATCACTAATGGGTTCCCCCACACACACTCAATGTAAACAACAATACAACATGATACATAACAGGTTTTAGAGTTATTAAGAGATAATCACATCCTTGGGACTTTCACTGGGCACAGTAAGTGGCACTGCTAAAACACGATTATCTCTCAATAACAAGGGTACTTGCACTTTTCACAAAGTGAGAAGAAAAGTCATTACTGTAGGGAAAATGTGCATTTATTTTACCGAAACATAAAGCTGACAACTTAAGCTAACAAGGAGTGGCTCTCCCCGAGATGACAATATTACACAGTGTAGGAGGCTTCATATCAAGGTTACACAGGCACCATCACCTTCAAGAGTCTGGCTTGAAGAGCCATTTTCTGGAAGCCTAATTTCTAGGGTTTTGTCGACAAGATAAACAGGGCTGGGAGATGCTTAAGGGCCTAGAGATCTATAAATCTATTTAAGACAGAAAAGGGACTGTGAAGAGCAATGGGAATGGCTTATACGGCTTATCAGTTGTAAGGTTAGGGACTTGAGATTCTGAGCTTCTCAAGTTGTCCTGATGCAACATAATTAGGCCAGCTCACCTGAGGGACTAGAGACATATGTTCCAGCCTCCAGGAGGTCCCAGGACAAACAACCAGTGACATCGAAGAAGGGAATGGTGGCAAGTGGATTTAGAATTAGGACAGTAGGAAAAAGACACAGGCATGAGTCTTTAGCACTGCTCTCAAGGATGGAAAAAAGTTCATACACAAGATAGAGCTTTATTTGAGGGTTCTAATCAGCAAGAAAACTCTATTCACCTAAAATTACTCAGAATGGGCTTCCCTGGTGGCGCAGTGGTTGAGAGTCCGCCTGCCGATGCAGGGGACACGGGTTCGTGCCCCGGTCCGGGAAGATCCCACATGCCGCGGAGCGGCTGGGTCCGTGAGCCATGGCCGCTGAGCCTGCGCGTCCGGAGCCTGTGCTCCACAACGGAGAGGCCACAACAGTGAGAGGCCCGTGTACCGCAAAAAAAAAAAAAAAAAAAAAAAAAAATTACTCGGAACGGTGGTATTTTCTGGTCTCCCTAACTCACAAGAAATACTCTTGAGTCTCCATTTACTAATCAATAAAATGGGTTTTTTAAAAAGGCCTCCTCAGAGTTACTGGGAAAAGTAAAGAAAATATTGAGTTCGAAAGTACTCTGTAATTATATAACAACTTATATTTGTCAGATATGATTTGGAGAGATTACATAAATATTAAAAATGGGGTGAGAATACATAATTTCTCAAAAGTTCTGCCAGTGATGTGACCTAAGTTTATTTTTATGAGATAATACTAGTAAAGAATACATAATATTAATAATTATTTTATTGTAATATGCTTGGAACTGTAAGCGTGGCATTTTGGCCCCTAAGATACTATCCTCAAAACATCTAAAGTCTTAAAACATGTGCAAAGGTGTTACTGATTTTAGGAGTTTACAGCATAAAAGAGCCAAAAATTCTATTGCTCTAAATCAGTGATTATCCAACAGAGGCAATGTTTCAGCAAAGTATGGAGATAGTTTTGATCGTCATAATTGGGGGAGGGGGAGGGTGGTTTGCTCTGGCATCTAGTAGGTGGATGACATGGACATTGCCAGACCTCCCACGATGCACAGGACCCTGTTCCCTGTCCTCTTTAAATACAGACACTTACTGTTATCACTTAACTCGTAATTTGAATGACTTATCTCACGAGGCACCCACATCTACAATTCAGTGCTGTGAAAAAAAACTACCTCATCAGCCTCAACATCCAAGGAATAGAGATGGAAAATAATTCTCTTCAAATTACTGAAGTCCATATCCAAATGCAGGCTTTTTAGCCCTTTAAATTTCCATTAAGAATAATTATCAGTTTGGCTAAATCCCATTGTCTTTCCCCTTGGGAAACCATAGGGGTAGAGTCAATGGGTTGGCAATCTGCAAAACCAGAAGATAAAATTTGCAAGGGTTCACCATTATCACAAGAATTTGGCACAGTTGTAATGACAACCTGTCACTCTGCATTCCCAAGTCATATATAACTCCAATGCTTGACATTCCACCACATCACATTATGTGATGTGATATTAAAATATATTGGACACTTGGAATTTTATATTTCCTATAAGTGCATGCTACTTATCTCAGTTTTACCACCATAGGGGGAATAAAATACCTATATTTCTGTCCAAGAAATGGAAGACAAATGAAATGAAGCAAAAATTGCAGAAAGTAACTATAGATGTTAGAGTCCAAATATTTTCACATGGATAACTTCATAAACTTTAAGATGAAATACAGCATGGAATAGTGGTTGAGAGTGCAGAATCGGGCTTTCAGAATTCAGATCTCCACTGTCTAGCTGAGTGACCTTCAGCAAATTACTTAAACTCTCTGTGCCTTACTCTCCTTGTGTATTAAACAAAGGTATTATTCCTATTTGCTTCATAAGGCTGCTATGATGATTATATAAATTAATATTTAGAAAGTTTTTAGAATCCCTCCTGATACACAGTAAAGGCTATGAGCTTTTTTTTTTCTTTTTTAAATAAAAAGAAACAGCTCGATAGGCAGAGTGTATTATCCCATTTTACCTCAGAAGTAACGTAAGCTCTATGAGTGTTCAGTAACTTTTCCCAGATTCACTCTTTCCTTGAGTTTGCGCAGCACTGCCCTGTTCTCATAGCTGCATGGACCTCAGTGTGCTGTGTGATTGCTGTGTGAGATCTCAACTCCCTGAGCACATACCAAGTACACGGCACACAACTATACGTGATGGATGACATAATGGAGAGTGGGGTGAAGGAAACAGTTTGGAGGCATGAGAGTCTCACAATCTGGTCCCTCCAGGCAGAAAATTTGTTCATAGCCATAAGCGGCTTGTATATAATGGAAACCATGGTAAGGGCTCTGAACTCCAGTTTCAGAACTTTGATAAATAAGGATTATAGAGGATCTCAGTTTTCAAAAATATGGTCATAGGACTTCTAGGGGTACACACCATTATTTTTATTTTCTGAACATTTTAATGTAAATCTATGTGCAGTTATTTTATGTTTGTGTGAATATTTATATATTTATTTGTATGTTTATTTTCCATTAATGACAAGTTTTCATCTATTTGTATTACTGATATAAGCATTCTTCAGATCCACAATTAGTTAAAAATCTATTAAATTTATAGAAAATGTTAAGTAGACAATAGTAGAGATGGTATGCAGCTATGGTAAGAAATATGACCCTGGTACATAATTGTCCAAAATGTGGGGTATACTCGTACTTGAAAAGGGAAATTCTATTTGAATAATTAGATCTATCAGCCTAGAATAAGGAGGGTTTCAAATATTACCCTGCTTGTCACTAGGAACATCGATTTATTCTGGGTTTCTGAAGGAAGAGTACTACTTCCCACCAGTACACTTGAGAATGTGTGTTCTTTTCCATATCTCTTGCTGTTCATGGTCCAGAAAGAGATCTATGTTATGGTTCTTTTTAAAGACAGAAGCATTAGTTGCACAACACCGCATCTTGAAAGGGAAAGGCATCCCGAACAAAAGGTAAAGTACAAAGAATGACTTGTTTTTCTTCCTTAAAGAGGGAGAGACTTGCTGATGCAAAAAGACCAGTGCCATCTCAGCAAAGGGCTACTGAACTCTAAAGTGAATCTTAAAGCTCAGTATGTATTTACAATATCATCGAATATTTTGTTATTACCATGAAGAATGAAATAGTAACTAAACAGCACAAAGGGGATGAAAGAAGTAATATTTTACAACTTACTGAATTGAGTTACACATACAATAATTTCCAGGATTGATTCTCTGTCTACTTTTGAAGCAAATAGACATGAATCTGGAAATCCATGCACAAGTGTGTGAAGAATGCAAACATTTTCCTAGTCAGTGGCAAATTTCTTTAGCTTTCTTGAAAAGAAACTTAGCACTCTACACACAGACATGCACACTGTGATTGTAAGGATTGTGTAAATCATACCAACTTGAAATTTCCCCAGGTCACTATAAATCAGTTATGACTTAACTAAACTCCAGGGTAGGCACTGCTACAGTTGAAACCATTTGAAAAAATTATCTTGGTGTCCTACATTTCTGTAGATAGATAAAAGCTTTATATATAGTCCAGGTCCAAGAAAGCTTAGTGAACTAGTAAGAGAACAGGCTTCTGAGTTAGAGAAACACTGGTTCAAACCTAGCCATCGCGTTTACTCCTGTAAAACCAGAGGCAAAGGAGTCTCTCTTAGCTTCGATTTCTACATTTGTAAAACAAAGGCCATAATAACGGCTCAGCTCCCAGCACATGGTATTAATTCAAAGATAGTGGCGGTCACTCCTATCCTTGCTTCAAGTGAGACCCTATTCCCTCGTTCTGTCCTTGGAAAGAGACCAAGTCACCTGAATGAGTTCTCAGACTGAGAAGGTTATCCAAGTTAGGGCTCAATTTCCCCTCATAGTTGCTATATGCTAAAGTATATTTCCTTGATGGTTTTCTTAATCCCCAATTATTTGACCTTTTCACTCTGTACCATGTTATAATTTTCTAAAAAAAAAAAAAGTTCAAATACTATAGGAGAAATTCCATGTTTTTTTGATAGCATGCTTCTGTTAGGAAAAACACAAAAATAATACTTCTAATGATATATTTTTATCTCTAAAGTATGTAATTGTACTATTAAATTATATATATGACATTTAAACACTATCTTAAATGATGTAAAATACATAAATAGAAGTTCTCCTATTTTCCCACCCTCATATGGATATACAGTTGACCCTCGAATAATACAGGTTTGAACTGTGTTGGCCCACTTAATATACAGATTTTTCTTCAATAAACATATAGTTCGCCCTGTATCACTGTGGATGTGGAATTAGTGGATATAGAAGTGGATATAGAAGTCCCATATATGTGGGATTAGTGGATATAGAAGTTCCATATATTAGTGGATATAGAAGTCCCATATATGTGGATATATGGGACTTGAGCATCCACAGATTTTGGTATCTGGGACAGGTCCTAGAACTGATTCCCTAAAGACCCCAAAGGACAAGTGACTGTATTTGGCTATCATCCAGCATGCATCTGACCACTGGTAAGTCCCTTGTTGTAAAGAAACACCTAAATACAGGAACAATTAAAGGCTTCCAATTTTGGCCATTTCAGAGTAATGAGCACCACACTTACTTTAGTCTTGTAAACTGCTATAAAAGTGAACAAAATACTGAGGAAACTGTTTCCAGGTGCTGGACAACAGACAGAACAAGGCTGATCTTTGAGAGAAAAGAAGCACATGATATCAGCTCTTCATGCATCCCGACATGACTTCTGTGGGCACCTTCCCAACCACAGCAAAGGGAAGTGATGCCCACACTGGAAATGTGGTCTCGCTGGGTAAAGTAGAGACTGGAGTTTGGGGCTATTTGGAATTTAGAATTTCCAGGGTAGGTAATGAAAAGGAGGGAGCTGCACAGAGAAGGATCTGTTGACATCTTGAGCTGTCAGCTAAAAACTAAAATGCACATGCCAAGGGCAAGATTCCACAAGGCCTGGCGGAGAACAGACACTGGGGCAGCTTGAGATGAACATATACCATCTTTCTCCCAGGGCTGGAGATGTTGAAGATCCAGAAGCCAGAGTAGAAAAAACTTGATGAACACCCCAGGTATTCAACTGAGACCCTAAAAAGGTACACTCTTAAATTTACTGAGAACCTCAAAGAGCTTTTATTTGTATGGGTTATATATATCATACTTACCATATTAGAAATTAAAACTGAAACTTCTAAAAGTAGTAATTCCTTTAACAATCAGTATATTACACACTAACATAAACAACATATCTTATGGAAAAATAACTATATTATCTGAAGAAATAGTGAGAAGAGTGGCATGTTGGTACATTTTCACAAATTGTGTTAATGTCAGACTCAACAGCAGATCAACTGAATTCTCCTATTTGTCTTTGCATTCAGTATTAATTTACGTGTTATCACATGCCAGGCACCTGTGAAAGACTGAGAGTGACAGGTAAATACCATCTTAGTATTATAATAAAAATAGCTTGGATCTGACCGGCCACCTGAAAATCTTGGTTATCACCCTGGCCAGGGTTCCCTGGATCAGACTTTGAGAACTACTGTAAGAGGATGCCTTGGAAGCAGAGAGAAGCAACACCTCACTTAAACAGAGGGATAAAAAGAAAGAATAAAGGGCTTCCCTGGTGGCTCAGTGGTTGAGAGTCCGCCTGCCGATGCAGGGGACAGGGGTGCATGCCCCGGTCCGCGAAGATCCCACATGCCGCGGAGCGGCTGGGCCCGTGAGCCATGGCTGCTGAGACTGTGCATCCGGAGCCTGTGCTCCGCAGTGCGAGAGGCCACAACAGTGAGAGGCCCGTGTACCGCAAAAAAAAAAAAAAAAAAAAAAAAAGAAAGAATAAGAAAACATGTATGAGAAAAATTCGGGGAGGGGGGAGGTTTTCATAAAGCGACTTCAGCTTAATTTTCTCTCCTACAGAGTAAATAAAAGATCTCTGCTTTGCAGGGGAATCACTCTTTGTGATTGTTTTCAGAGTTGGGGGATCAGTGAGCATGGGCTGAGAGGAGTGGGTAGGGATTGGGTAACGTAGGCTGGTTCATCCCCCTGGAAAAGCAGCTGGGTCCAGAGAACACGTAAGACGCAAGCAGATCCAAACACTTTTTTCCCTGAGTTTAATCTATGGACTTTTGAGGGCAGGCTTGAGGTTCTCAGGAGCCACCTACCTCTGTCCTGGCAGCAGCCTGAGAGAAGCAGAGGTGGGACACACAGAGAGACACCTACTGAGAGCACAGCGTGAACCCCTGGATTCAACTGTGCCTAAACTGAATCCAGGGAATGTCAATTATACAATTAAAACTGAAAGCAAAAGACAGTATCTGGAAGAAAACACACTCCTGGCCGAAATAGAGAAAGGCACAACTTAAGTTAGTGTCTTATGCTTCTGGACTAGAAAATGGGAAAGTTCTGATAAAGTTCATGCCACAGAGAATACATACATCTGGTGAAGTACATAGTGTGTGTGTGTGTGTGTGTGTGTGTGTGTGTGTGTGTGTGTGTGTG